>NW_019384482.1:607708-795756 GCF_000671375.1 Centruroides sculpturatus
TATATATAATATATATTATTGCTATAAAAATGGAAAAATTTTTTCACACTCAATAATAAATGATTACACTGCATTTTTAAAAAATGATATTAAAATAATGACTTCAATGAAAGATGTGATTTGAATTTCAGATCTTTTTATAATAAAGATTTTTTTTTATATAATAGCAATTATTGAAATTAGAAAGGAAATTATTTGGAAATTTTAAATTAAGATTTAAAAAAAAATTATAATGTAGCAAAGATATTAATAATATAGAATATTTAAGAAAAAAATTTCTGAGTTGAGAACTTTAATTTGATTGTTACAAATATATGCTTAATAATTAGAGAAAGATGAAATTTTTAAAATGATTTAAAGCTCTTGTGTGTTTAATATATATTTATTAAAAAATAAATACTTTTGAAAGACATGCAAAAAATTAAAGTAATGAATTTGAATACTTAATTTAGTAAAAGTAACAGGAATTGAAATACTCTATTATAATATGTTTAAAGAAAATGAATATAGAATATGTTGAATTTGAATATATGAAGATAAATTAATACATTATGATTGTGAAAAAATGAAATGCTTGATTTAATGTAAAAATAAATTGAAAATACAATAAAATTTTTAAAATAAGTAAATATGAGATAGTTATTTTTAATACTGTTATTTACATATTTATTTTATCTTTATAATCTTTATCTAAAAATGTAGAATTTTTACATATTTGTATTTACATTTTATTTATTTACAGTTTATTTCAATAGAAAACATTTCAATTTCTGTTAGTTTGAATATTTTGATTTTGCTTATATCTCTTAAAAAAGTTATGACATAATTTAAAACATGCTGATATATTGAAGTTTAAATTAGTAAAGAGATGTCAGTAAAAAAGTTTGAAAAATAGTCAGTTGGAAAGGAAGAGAACTTGAATATGCATTTTCAGGGAAATGTGCCCAGCTGCTTGCTTCTCAGACTCTTTTGAAGATCCATATCTAGATTAACTGATTTTTATGCTAGAAAAGTCTTAATTGTTTTGCCATTTAATTGATTGTATTAGACTTTATAAAGAAGTGTGATTGAATATGTTGTTAATCAATAATGAAAGCTTGAAAATTAACAAAGCATAAAAGCATTAAAGACTTTTCAAAAATTTTTTCCCAGAAAACTTTTTAAAAATTCTAAAATTTATTATAAATTACTATAGTATAATCAAACCAACTGGGTTCAGAAGTAATAACAGTAGCTGAATTCTAGTAGCTTAGGTTGCACTTAATACAACATCACAATAAAGAACAAAAAAGGAATAAAATTTTAATCCTTTTCGATATTATATTAAGACAAAACCGAGGAAGGTATTTAAACATAGCCAAAAAAATTTTATCCGAATTTAAAAAGTGTTTTGGTACTGTTGTTGAAAATTAGAATTTTTTAAAAATTAAATACTAAATTAATTATAAAATTGATAAATTTGTTAAATATATCTAAAAGAATTAAATAGATTTTATTTACTAATAATTTAATTAAACATAATATGCACAGTGTTAAATGATCTAATGTGTTTAGAATAATTTGAATCATCACAATTAGTTTTTTTTTATTTTAATCTTTGTTCACAAAATGAATTTATATCTAATTTTTATTGTAATGTTTTACATTAAATTATAATTTATATATAATTTATAAGGTATATTTGTTAATTGAATTTATTTTTGACAAAATGTAATTATTTAATTGGAGAATAAATTAGAATTAAAAATTAGTGAACTTAAAATATATGTAAATGTATGTTTACAATTTTTTGAAAAATATATTGATATCTGATAATATGTATATTAAATATATAATTTTAATTTAGATAAGATTTATAGGAAAAGTTTCAGGTGAATAGTTTCTATCAAAAGTTGGAAAGAACTTTTGATCAAAAATGAAGAAAAATGGACTTTATTCTGAAGATAGTTCTTAAGCAAAATTTAATCCTGATTTCTATATCTGTGTTATTTTTATTTATTTACTTTTTAATAATTATTAAAATCTAATTAAAAAATGGATATCATCAAGTTTATTATGCATTATATTGATATATAATTAGATTTTATATGTACTATATATATAAGATATTGTATTAGTAAATTTAAAATCTAAATTAAGTCATACGTCTTAAAAAGTCTAAATCATAAGATTAAGCAACCAATCTAAAAATGTAAAATTATTTATATTAATTGATTAAGTAACATAAGTTAATTTGAGAAAAATATAATAGTTATTATTATTTTTTTAACTTTTAAAACATTAAATTTCATTTCAAATATCACTACTACATATAACTTTATAACTGCTTCAAAAGGTATAAAAAAAAAAAGGAAATAAATAATCTGTTACTTTTGAAATATTTTAATAAATCATAAGCATTAGTTAGTAGTATTTAATATTTTATTTTTATTTATTTATCAGAGAAAGATTAGGAACTGTCACGAAAAGTATCTAGACAGCTCTCTCAATTAATTTCTATCAGATCTTTCAGATAATTTTATTTATTTATCAATCAAAAGTAAAATCAAATCTTTTCCTTTTTGTTTGAAAATTTTTTCCTCAAAGTATGAAATTACTATTATATTAAATTTTAGTTGTATTTTAATCATAAGAAAACATTCAAACNCCAAAAATTTTTATAAAAAGAATTTAATAATAATATATGTTTTTGTTACTTGCCTTTGTTAAATTCTGTATATTTTATGTATTTTTTTGGTGATAGCTAAGATTTTTGCGATGTAGACGATTTTGGGTGTGATACTTTTGTATCTCTGGAGTATCATTATCAAATCGATTAGTCGATAGTTCACTTAAAAAAGTAAAGATATATGTTCATTTTACTTACATTATATATTATATATTTAATTATGTTGCTATAAAAAATGAACGTTTGTAACAAAAGAGATTATATTTACTAATAAAATAGTGGAATGACAAATTATCGTTTTTTTTTTCCTCTCACGCATTAATTATAAAACACGAAATGATTGTTTAACATTGTATATGATATAATTATACAACCGTTTCAATAAATATACAAAGCATAATTTCATTAGTAAATCAAATTATAAGATTTTAATTTTTAAGGAAACTTTCAATAAAACAATGAAATGACTGGAAAAATAGATACATAATCACCACAAAATCATAAAACTTATTGTAACAAAACTGATATAATAAAACTTGAAAAAAATGATTATTTATTACTTAAAATTAAAAAAAATTACGAAATTTTCTGTTATAGTAAGTTTTATAATTTTTATAGAAAATTTTCTCAATCCTACTTACAACAGAGAACCATACCTTTTGTAATACCTTTGACTGGCATACGAACAGACTGTAACAGATGTTCTCAAAATAATGATATAACGCTTAACGACATTTTATTTGTGACGAATTAAATATTTATTACGTTTCTCCTTATTGTATACAACTAAGTTTAACAGCGATAGTCTGTCTGTGTGAATCGAGAATTTCTTTTTAGATAGAAACTAAGTGCAATTTATATTTATAATGATAACGGGTGAGTATTAGTTTTCTGTTATAACGATGATTTATTTCAGTAAAAATCATTTAGTCTATATATATAAGCAGGCAAACTGGAACTTCGTTCCCTTTTACTTTTTTAATCTGTCAACTTTCCTATAAAGATAATTCATTATCAGGAGGATTTAGTTGTTACTTTTTTTCCTCTTGTTGTTTCCTTTTAATATTAAACGAAGTCTTTCAAAGTCTTTGAATAAAGATTTTGAGGCAGATTTTGACGAAATTAACGTTTCTTTCGAATTCAAAAGTTTCCTAAATGGTAATTGTAGATATCTTTGTACAGTACCTAACCATGTATACACTTTTGCCTTTTTTACTGCTTTTGTATTCGTGTAATAGACGTGGTTCAAAATTCAACATACAGAAGCCCAGGATTATTGCGTGAAATATTACTGAATAAAATAAGAATTTGATATCAATATTTATGATCCACTTTATAAAAATGCGAAGATAAAACCCGCCTGTCGTGTTCTGTCACAATTTGTCAAATATATCACCCCCGGTTCCAAATAGTGTTTTTATTGCTATTCTGTTAATGCAGTTACTTCATCATTTGTTTTTCGCGTTATTTTTATACCGTTTTATCCTCCATAAAACTGATTGGATGTTATTAGACCGTAAAGCTCATTTCTAAGATGAGTTTTACCGTGAGAAATCTTTTGTATTTTATGGGAAGTAATGAAATGCAATATTAAAATATGTATATATAAATATATATTTAAATTTTGAAGTCTGAAAATAAGCAATGGCTTTCAGTCGCATGTCATTTCTCATCTAATACAAGAGCTGCGAGAGTTTCAAACTTATAATAGGCGATAGTCTCTAGAGTATGTCAGATATTTGTGGACTTTTTATCCGCATTTTCTATGAAATAGGAGTGCTTTAGAAATGTATTTCTGGAGATTTTGCTGTTCGATCATTTTTTTTTATCCTCTAGTTCATTTATGTCGGGCTTTCAGTTATAATCTGTATTTTTCTAGCTGTACAATGTTATAAAATACATCTAACTAATGTTGATACTTTTATTATTATTATTATTATTTTGTTACATTCATCGAGTTATTTATCGAATGTAATTTTAAAAATAGCAAAATTGCGATAAAGTTCGATTTATTTTGATGGAAATGTTATGTATTGAAGAGAAAATGTTCTTTTCAATGCCATCTTTAATTTTTCAACTCTTTTTATTTTATATTTTTTTTTATTTTAAAATAGATTCATATCTTCAATATAGTAGAGTAAAAAATGTTATCCAGTAGAAGTTCAAAAATTATTTTAGAATGGACTTTCAGTTATAAAGCTGAATTGAATTATTCTTACAATAACATCAAACTAGTATAGAAGTTATGCGGTAATAGAATTTTCAGCTTATTTATTTTGATTCTATTTTTATATCTAATATATATATATATATATAGGCTATATATATTTTTTAATAATCTTAAGTTGTTTGGATCGTAAACGATTAAATATAATTAAATTATCAAGTTTACTTTTTATGAAAATAAAATTTGACTTTATTTTATACAAAACGATATTTCTTGTATTAAAAAAAAACCTTCAAAAATCTATTGATATAGTTACATAAAATTTAGTCTATCGGATTAATCGAGTTCAAAACTTTAACAAATTTAGAATCTGAATGAAAAGATTTATGATCTTAATTCTTAAGTTATTACAGTACTTAATTAGAAATTCTTGATATTGGTGTAAAGAAATGTATACAAGAAAACTAGATTTTTAAATCTACAGTAGAATAGTTTTTTCTGTTTTTCATTTGACAATTAAAAAGAATAAAAAAAATAAAAATTAATAATAATACCATGAACTTTAAAGACGTGCAATTAAAATCTAGATTTTTGTATTATTTACTGTCATAATATTTAACATGTCACGTTAATTTCCAAGAAATAATAAACGTATTCGTTATGAATTATCGTAGGAGTACTTATCAAAACGGCAAGAGCAATTCGAGAATAGGATTTTTTTTTAATGTTTTAAAGTTGATTACTTAAATCAGTTAACGATTAAATTGAAAAATGACTTTTATTTTTTAGTGTCATTCGAATTCAGTATCATTTCTTTTAATGATCTTAATTTTTTTTCTTTTTCCTGTTAATGTTATCCTAGTACTTACCTTTTAATAACGTCATAACTGTACTTGACGTAGCTATCTAAACGCAATTCTCCATCCATTTTGACCTTAACGCCACGTGACTGGATGTAACCGTTGCATAAACGCAATACAATAACAAAACGACTAATACTTTTGTATTAACAATTTTTACAAAAATTTGTGATACTCTATTAAATTTTTTTTTTTACATTATATAAAGCTTTAGGAGATCAAATTTGAAATATTTTAGTGCTCAGGATTATTAGGATTATGTCAAATTAATGTTACAGTGACATAGAATTTTGAAGAAATTGTTTTATATTTTAATGCCAAAATGAAAAGTGAAATGAACTTACAGATTAGAGTTGAACATAAAATTTAATCTTGAAATTTCAGGAAAATATAATACACTTTATGTTCATATTATTATTTTTCTTTTTTTTTGAAATTATGAAATGGAAAATCTACTTTTAAACATCAGATGCAAACAATATTTTATGCCAGTAAATCATACGTAAGGAAATATAACTACGAGATTGAAAAATTTAATAATAAATTCCAGAAAAATCAATAAAATTTTAGAATATTGAAAGTATTTAAATTCTTATTTAATATATAGAAATATTTTTTCGAGGGGAAATATATATATATATATATATATAGGCGATACAATAACTTCTTATTTTTATTTGATTATTACACAATTAAACAGAAATACTTCTTTAAATTATGATCAAAGAAATGTTGATAATTTAGTAATATTGTTTACTTTTCGGAATTAATTTTCACGGATTAATAAATTGTAAAAGATCGTTTTATTGATTTCTCTTCCATCCAAGAAATGTAAGCAGGTATCCTACAAGCAGAAACTTATCAGATTTAATGGAGTGAGCCAGTCGTGTGCTTTCATCCGTACCAGTTATGAAATACATTGTTCCAGCTAAGTTTTAATATTCTTCTGTCTCAACTGTATGAATCCCAGTTCATCTAAATAATTCTATAATATTTCTCCTAGGGATATTTATTTCAAAAGAAAGAAAAAAATATATATATTTATTAAAAACATATATTTCGCTAATGCGACGGTTAGTATGTGTACGTGTGTGTGCACGCACGTGTTCGTTTTTCCAAAATTACGCGTGTTAGCCATATAAAAGTTCCGCTAATGATTTCATCAGTGTAATATTTATAAATGATGTTTGAATAAGAAAACTCTATTTAATTTTCCCTCTTATATTCATTCGAAATGTATTAATATGTAAATTTTAGCTTTATAAAGTCATATTTGCTTTTTTTTTTTTTAATTTTAAATTATAAATAAAGCGATAACTTACATAAAATGTATAAAATGAAATAATAATTTGATACAGATCCAAACAAGAAGCTAAATAAAGAATGTACAATTTCTATTATTAAAATCTCTAGCGGAAAAATCTCAAATGTATTTTTTAAGTTTATAGTTCAGAATATGTATTTTTTCCCCCTCTTTTTTTAAAGTAAGATTTTGGAAAATACAGTTCTGGATTTTTTTTAGATAGTGGAGGAATTTTCTTCTAAGTCTTTCCCTTTGGATTTGACCAATAGATGTTAACTGCTAGTTGTTATCGACTTGCTGCTATCTGCCACCTCAGCAAAAAAAAAAAAAGAAGTTTGAACCATTCTTTTGTCGGTTTATAACCAGTTAAAATTTTTTAAAAACGTATTTAAATAATAATCTTAATAATAAAGTATAATTTTTTTTAAAAATCTTCTACTAAATAATTTGTAATATTCAAGCAAAAGAAAGTTAAAAAAATCTTGCGTTATACTTAATTCTTTTAAATTTAACAAGATTTATATATAAAAACTTATGCAACAATAATGTAAAACTCACTGACGGTTTTTGAGTATATGACAATAAGATGTTTTTATACATTTTATACGCTCAATAATGGAAATATGGTCGATATATTATTTTATCTCATACTATCGCGCATTCTCAAATGCTGTTATTGGTTGGCTCGTCTTATTGGATGTCAGTTAGGCTACAGCCAGTCTGGAGCCACATACGTGAGTCATTGGGTGCAGATCCACATGTGTTGTTTCATTACGGGATTTGTTATTAGGAGTAATGACAGGTAAGAAACGGTAGGAGAAAATCTCCATCTTTACGATCCAGATATTTGGATAAAATTTAATTCCGGTTTTATTATAAGCTTAGTAACTTTATCCGTTTAAAATTTCTTAAAAAATATTATATGAATCAGATTAATTTCCTTATATGTAAGCTTTTTAATATTATTATTGATTTTAAATGTAATAACTTTAAGTATTTAATCTTAGATATGTTTATGGCTCTATCGTGTTTATATTTATGCATGTAAAGCTGAAAATAGATTTTGTTATATTGGCATGAAAATATAAAATAATTTACGCGAAAATTGAATATGTTTTTTCATAGTTTTATAATTCTTACTTAGACAAATACAAAACGATACTTTTTATAGAATTTAAATTAGTAAGTATAGGGATAAAAATAATATTATAATAAATATAGTTTTATAGTTATATAAAACGATTTTTAATATTTTGTCGACAACAGTAACGTTCTCTAAAGTAAGTTCCGAAGGATAAAATTGATTATATTTGACGTCAGAGCAGCGATAAGGAATAAATCTTGTCTCGTTAATATTGCATAAATTACGTTAGTTTTTACGATAAAAGCCCGTTAAAACTCAATTATTTTTTAATCAGAGCCTATAACTTAACTGTAAATTGGTTAATTAGTGTACAAGAATCGTTAATTTCGTTATGTATATTATGGATTTTCTGAAACTGCATAATATTTTAGTAGTCATTTTTTTAGCTTAGTGAAAAATGCTGTAAAGTTAGCGAACGAATATAGTATCTGACATACATAAAAGAATCGAATTTATAGGTTTTAACAGATCTTTCCACTTTTAAATTTGAAAGACTAATAAAATTCGAGACAGAATATCAATCTCTCTGGAGTGTACTTTACAATTCCGGAGAGGTTTATATTGTTACATGAAAGACATTTGCGTAAATTTTCTTTTTCTTTCGTCGAGTTAATGTGCCAAACGAATAAAAGTTTCAGATTAAAACAAATAGGATAAAAACAATGCATTTAATCGTAGCACATTTTGTATTATATTAAAAGTAATCGGTTTCGTACCATTTAACTTTTCAAGAAATAGAACCATAGTCGATAGTTTGGATTTTACTGTAAAGCAACGATGCGTGCATATCATGCTCTCTTCTAGGGGAACGAATGCACTTTTAATCAGTACGTAGGTTAAATTAATAGTTTGCCATTTAAAGCTGAATTCTCAAACAAAAAAAAAACTGTGCATTTAATATAAAGCAAGTCTGAATTAAAGCTGATAAAATTGTCTGTTGTTTTATTAATGGGATATTGCATTAATGAGTTAAAATCCTAATGACCTTGTTAGGTTAAAAACAGAGAAAACGTTTTTTTCTTACTATACCTTATGTTTATATATAAAGTATAAAAGAGATAGTTGTTTTAATAATTATTATTAGAAAATTTAAAATGCAATTGCATGTCTTCAAAGGATTACATTTGAAATTTTTAAAAAATATACAGTATTAGCAAAATTAAAATAAATATTTAAACTTGAAAAAATTCATAGAATAATTGTTCATAAGATTAATTATAGAAAATATAAACAATTTTTTAAAATTAAATGTTAAGAAAGACAATTTATAAAATGCCAATGAGTTGCATATAAGTATTTGTTACAAAATTGCAATGTCTAATCATTCATCATTTTCAATATTGCTGATTGGGGGAACTGGCTCCTGTCAAATAGCTGTGTTTGTCTCCTTGAATTTTTCTTTTTCATTCAGAATATAAACAAAGTTCTCTCCTATGCTTTTGATAAATATATTTTTGTAAATATATGAAAATTTAAATAAATTGTTTATTCATAGAATAAGAAATTTTTCATATTTAATTTATTTCTTGTATAATTTTTAACAATAGCTATTGTTTGTAAAGAAGTTAATATTTTTAAGTTATTAAATTTGTTAGAATTAAATTATATACATATAGATGGTTTCAAGAAATATTTCAGATAAAATATTTGATCATAAATCATCTCATCTAATTTATTAATTACTTATATGAATCAAAATTGTTTTACATTGAAATAAACGATTTTTAATAATAATAATCTATTCAAGTTTCTCAGTGATATTTTGATAGGTTTTAAAATAATACATTATTTTATTATTAATATTTGTTATTTTAATGATAATTAAACTGAAAATATTATATATAATTTCTGAAAGTGAAGTATTTTATTGTGTCTTATATTTTAAAATAGAATATATTTCCAAGCATTTCATTTGTGTTCATAGTGAATAACATTTTTGTTTGATAGCCAGTAAATTGACATTGCAATTAATGTTCTCTAGTCAAATTAGACTAGAGTTTTTTCTTCAATACTAGCTAGAATTCTATCTACATTTCTTTCATTCTGTCTCTTATCTATCCAGGGATAAGTCAACTGGTATGTATTGACCATATACCTTTAGGAATAAAAGTGTGGTCATCATTAGAGTTTATGACACATGGTCCTTTTTGCATGTCAAAAGTTTCAAGTCCTTAAAAAGTATCATTTTACTTTTTTTAAATACTTATTTGAGAGAAAGAGAGAAAATATTTGATATAAAACTGTTTTGTTTCTTTACCTGTTTATTTTAGTTTATACACTTTTATGAGCCCTCTTATATCAGATTTTTAAAGTTCAGGTAAAAGTAATTAAAGTAAAGGAGTTTTAAATTTGTTTCCAAGCCATTTTATAAGTTATTGTTTTCTGTTTTACTCTAATAATCATATATTATATACAGTGGAACCCCGTTTATTCAGATCCTGTTAATTTGGATTTCTGGTTTACCTAGATTATAGAACATAATCTCTGTCTCAGAAAGATAGACATACAGAAAACGTATAAATGTAAAAAATCAAAGAATTCCTAATTACATTCTGGCCTGAGTGTAAAAAGGATAGATTTGTTTCCTATGAATCGGCATATGATGTTCATTGTTATGAATTCCGAGGGAGTTTTCTTTGAATTTACTTAATATTTTGTTGAACCTTTTCTAATCTTTTAAGATTTTCAATTTTAATAAATTGCTACTTTCCTGTTGAATAAAAATGTTGTGCTTCTCATGGTAGTCAACATGGTAATTAATAAGTTTATTGTTTGTAACCTTGTGAATTATTGTTCACTCAACACTCTAAAGCATCTATTGTTTTGCTGAGTTTCACTCATCTCCAAACATTTGTGAAATAAAGTAAACACAATGAAAATAACATCTAAAGGAAAGAAAGTAGTTGTTCTGTTGGCCTATAGATATATAAAATAAAAAGTCTTTAAATAGTTTTATGTTGTTAATAACTTTTCTGGATTTTCGGTCATCCGAATCAGATCCAAGCTTATTTGAGCCAGATAAATGGGATTCCATTTTAGATTTAAAAGCAAAACCTCATTTGTGGAAGATTGAGATAAGTCAATGTTCAATTCTTTTTTATTTACTTTAATTCCAGGATAAAATGAAAAATTAAAATAATAAAATTAATAACTTTATTATCATTATTATTAAATTTCAGTCTTAATAGTTCCTTTTTTTAAATTTTATTTTAATATAAATGAAATATTTCAATGTCAATATTTAAATTTAATATTAGATTATTTGATAAAATTTAAATAGGCTTTTATTATTTTTAATGAATTCAGAAAAAGATCACTATTAGTTATTTAATATTTTTGGAAACTGCATTTAAATATTCTACTAAAATTTGTGTGACAATAGTAATGAGTGGTTAAATATCTAAGTTTAAAAAAAGTTCTCTCTCTTTCCATTCTGTGTGCACTAGGGTTTCTCAAACGGGATTCCCGGTTGTTTTTTTAACCCAAGAAATTTTTCTTATCCCGGGAAATCCCACAAATTTCTTAAAAATTCACTTTTTTTCTTATTTTGTGTTAAGGTTGTGGAATTTTGCAAATAGAAAGCATAATTAACTCATTTGCTGTCAGAATACATTTTGTATTTATTAATTTTAAACCTACCTATTAGTATTTTTAAATTTTTGCTCATTATGGCATGTCACAAATGGTCAGTAATCAATACGTAGCTTATCTGTGGCAGGACTCTGAAAATTCTTTACTTGTCAGAACCTGTAATATAAGGAATAATTGTGCTTATGCTGTCTTAATTTTTAACTATTCCCAGTAGCTTCAATAAATGCATAACGCCAAGTTGTGCAAATTGGGCAAGGATACAAACGAGTATGAAGTCTGCAAGTATAAAGTTTATCTTCATAAAACTGATTATTAAAGCCATACAAATTGCCGAATTATCGGGCTATAAGCTTGATGCTGCTATTAAAGCAGCCGAGATAGACAAATCGAGAATACTAGAGAGCAAAAGAAGTACTACAATCTCGAAAACAAACTCGAAATATTCCAGGCTACAGGTGAAAAAACATATAATATCTGTCTTCTCTTAAATGCATTAAACGCAATTCCAGTCACATCAATTGAATTGGAAAGGGCATTCTCGGTAGCAAGACTTTTCATTACTAAAATAAGAATTAGAGCGAGTGATCGGAGTATTGACCATCTTTGCTTTTTAAAATCTTATAAAAGTTTACAATATTTTGTATTATATTTTATTTAAAAAACGAAAATTACCTTCTAAGTTATAAGTTTGATCTAAGTTTCATTTTTTTTTAATTTTTAACTCAATTCAAAGCATTTTTTTTTTGTTTTTGTTGTTGTATGCAGTTTCCAGCAAACTTTAATAAATTTTTTTATATTTGTGAAAATTTCTACGTAATTCAAAGGTAATTTTTATTATATATCTTACACAGCATTATTAATATGATTTTGGATGTTACAGAACTTTAAAATTACTTTAAAAAATGAAAAATAATTATATCATTTGATTTCAAGATATTTTGTATACCTTAAAAATAATTAATTCTATCCTGGGATTTCGCGGGATCCCGGGAAACAGTTCACTTTTATCCTGGAATCCCAGGACAAGCAAAAGACCGGGAAATGAGAAACCCTAGTGTGCACTAAGAGAGCTGTTTTTTCAAACACAACATGGATTTGGCTAGGCTCAAGAAAAGTTCCTTGAGTTCAATTCTGGACTCCCATTGAACCCTTTACTGTTCTGACTGTCTGGCTGGAGAGTAAAATTTTAATTTTGTTTATATTTAATTTTCATATTGATGTTTTAAGTATTATTTTGTTTAATTTTTTAAGGTTTGAATTGATATGAAAATGTTAAAGAATATAGATATTATTAGTAATTTTACTGATTTATATATATTTTTTAACTATTGAATTTTAAATTAAATCTACCTTTTTCAACAACTATTTCAGTTGAATAAAACTTGCAAATTATATTATTTCTTTTTACCTTTAATTTAAATGCTATATGATGGTAAATAAGTAAATACACACACATATCTTATGCACACTATTTTTTTGATATGATTAAAGGATTTAAACTAATGGTTTCAAGGAAGGAGAAAAATTTAAGATTAAAATTTATTGAATGATGACTATTTTATAATATTCATATGATAAATATTTGTATATTTAAATATATTTTATATTTAATTTTAAAATTATATAAATTTTTATGAATACATTTTAATTTTTCAGGTACTTTAATAAAATGATTATTGTTAATCATCAGTTCTTCAAGAAGTGTACAAAGAATGGAGCAAAATGATTCTTATGTATAATACAAGAAAGTTTTTGTGAAATTGCCTAATAAGAAAATAAAATGACTTTAAAAGGTCTATAAAAGTGGCACACAGTGTCACATTTAGGCATGGTGATAGAACTTTTTTGGCGTCGTCGTCAAGTGCTGAGTACTGGTATATTCAGATGTCATGTAAACCAACCAACAATCAGACGTTGGTTGTTGATTGCTCTGAGTTTAACTGTTTTTTCTTTACTTGTATTTTCATATTATCTTTCCAATTTTCATTTTCATAGGTAAGTTTTGTTAGATAATTTAAAATTATAAAAATATTTAAAGAGTTTGGTTTTTTCATTTTTTCAATAAAAAATAAAATATGTACTTTTAGTTTTATTCATGTACCAAGACAGCCAATATTTCATTGCCGCTCTCAGTCTGAACATTTATACGGACAGACACATCCATCTTTAGTTAATGCTCATGTTTCTAGTGCACAATTACGGCTTGATTCAAAAGTTTTAGTATTTGTTGAAACACAATATTCTCATTTGGGAAGACAAATTTGTGAGATATTGGAAGCAAGCCGCATTAAGTAAGTGATGCATTCTTCATTTTTACAATTTATTATAAATTCATTTTTATTTTATTTTTAAGGAAAAATAAATTTGAAATACGTTGCTGTTTTTTATTTTATTGTTATCTTTTGTTTTTTAAAACAAAATATCAAAAAATTGTTGTTCTAAATATATATAGAATATTTATTATTATTGGCTCACATTTCTTACTTTATAAACTTTTTATTTTTAAAAGTATCTTTAATTACAGGATGCATTATGCAAATCAGAATTAAAAATTATTGATTTATGTATATAAATATTAGAGATTTAATTAAAAAATATAAATAATTTGTCAGTTTGTATGATTGGAGAACAAATTTATATTTTATCTATAAATGCTGCAATATTATTATTTAAATTTTACTGTTTCTAATCATCAGGAAGATTATAAAATACTCATACATAAATAAAAATTATATGTGAGTAGTTAATAATTGAAAAATTTATAATAGATGAATTAATTTATTAAACTTGTGTTTTAATGATAAAATAGGAAATAACTAATTCTCCTAGATTATTTTCTTTCTTTTTTCATTATATTGTTGTTAATCTGATACATGCTAGTTTAGTCATTTGTTTTATATTTACACATACATTTGAAGAATTAGATGCTCATTTCTAATTTATTTTTCAAACAGTAAATTCGTATTCCATTTTGAGGTAATTATTCTTGTCAATTTTTATTTATGAAGATTTATTATTGAAAGATTTGTAATTAGTAAAATTTAAAATTTTTTATTTTAAGTTTAAAATAATTGTATTATTTAATTTCTTAAATGTACATTTAAAATAGAACTGTTATTATTTTTAATCCTTAAAGAGTTTTCAATACAATAATAATAATGATTTCAATATAATTATGAAAATATTTTAAAAATCTTAGATATTATTTAATCTGAAATTTTACATTGTCTTAATTTCTTTTTCAATCCAATACATATTATTCTTCAATTATTTTATAGTTGAATGCATTAAATTGATTTATTAATATAACAAATATTAAAATATAATAAAATNAGAGAAAATTTTATTTAAAATCATGAATGAATAAAACATTAATTGGTTCAAAATGATAGGAAATTAAATTTTTTTACGGGTTGATCAACAATTCTCTGTTATACTTGGTTCTAAAGTCTTACCAGAATAATGGTTTTGCTGTATCAAGTGAGATCACATAATAAATATAATTAATGATTCAAGATAATAAGTCAACAGTATATGACTTACATATTGTTAACAGTCCATAATGCTTTATAAACATGAATTAAACATATATTAAATTTGGACTGGTAGTGTTCTTGATACACTGACACTTGAATCATTTTTACCAATTTATCTTAGATTTTTTTTAGTTATAACCTAAACTTGCATAAAATAGTGGAGTCACTAGCAACTACATGTAGATAATCCTGATGAATGCAAGCTCAAGTAATGCTGTTTGTGGTTATTAAATGAACTAGTCTGTCAGCAGTTTTAAATGATTTTCATAATTTTGTTCCAGTTAAATCTGCAAAATTCAGTAAATAATAAAAAGTTGCTTTTGAAATGTGTGTTGGTTATAAAAAATTTAAATTAGAAACATTAATTGTATTTCTAATAAGAATGTTTAAATTTTTAAAAAAAACATGAACAGAAATATTAATTTTTAACAGAATTTTATGATAAAAAATTGCACAAAAATAAATTGAAGTGAAAACTGCAATAGCTGATTTACAAATATAGTCAATGTTCTCACTTTATGAATGTTTTAGTTTATAGACTGAGAATAGTGAGTATATATGTAAATATTTGTATTATTATGCATTACATTTTGACTATATACTGTATACATTAATATACTACTACTGAAATTTCTTGTTTAGTATCGGAATTTTTTGTTTATTCTTTCACTGTATCATTTTCAATAATCAAATTTTTATCATCTGATTCTAACATTTGCTGTAATTCTTCAACATCCATCAAATTGTCAATTCTATATGTGATATTTTCCATTTTCAAATAGAAAACCATAAAGTATCTGAAAAGAAATCCAGCAAGAAGTTGCTTAACTTTCCCAGCAACATTTGGTGGCACCATCTGTTATCATATTTTATTAAAAAACTTAATTTTTAATTATTATAAAATGGCAAAAAGCTTAATTAAATTAATAATTTATATTTTTAAAAACAAATTTAAGTAAATATCATTTTTATTTTCTTAATTTTAGATTTAAAATTGAAATTGCTGGGAAAAGCCTTCCATTGCTAACTAATCTTGATAAAGGAAAATTTGCAGTTATTGTTTTTGAAAATCTTGAAAAATATCTTGGTATGAACAAATGGAACAAAGAATTATTAGATAAATATTGTAGAGAATATAATGTTGGTGTTATTGGTTTTATTCGTCCAAATGAAGATAGCATGGTTGGAGCTCAGTTAAAAGGTTTATACTTAATGGCATTAATTATATTTTTGAATTTGTTTTTGGAAGTCTGAAATTCTAAATTTATATTTTATAGGGTTTCCTTTGTATATTCACACTAATCTTGCCATTAGAGAATACGAATTAAATCCTCATTCTGAAGTCCTTCGTCTTACGCGTGCTGGTGAAATATATACAGGAGTTTTGCCAGGTGAAGATTGGACCATATTTCAAACAAATCACTCTACTTATGAGCCCTTGGCTATTGCAAGATCACAATCATTTAATTCTATTGCTGATGGTTTAAATTCTGCACTTATTACAGTGATTCAGGTAAGAAAATGCTAAAATTATTATATTTGTATTTGTGATATATATATATATATATTTATAATAATTGATATTTTATATAAGGATCATGGACAGTATGATGGAATTCAAAGAATTTTGTTTGGCTATGATTTTAAATTTTGGCTACACAAAATTCTTTTTTTGGATTCAGTTTCTTATTTATCTCATGGAAAATTGAGTTTGCCTCTACAGCGCTTTCTTCTTATTGACATTGATGATATATTTGTTGGTGAGAAAAGTACCAGAATGAAACCTGCAGATGTTCAGGTAATCAAATTTCTATAATAAATACTAGTATAAATTTTTTAATTGCATAGTTTTATTTTTACTAATTATAAATTGTTGATTATTTAGTATTTTAAAATAAATATAAATAAAGTGTAATACTAATTTCTACTTAATTTAAAAGTTTTGTAATCTTTTTGTAAGGAAAAGATTTTTTGTTGAGACAATATTTCATCTGGGAATTCTTTTTCTTTTGCTTTCTTTTTCACTTAGTTACATAAAACATGATCTATATATTGTTACAAGACAATGCACTTTACTAGGAATTCAGAACTCAGTTTTAGGTAGAAAGTAAAAAGAAATAAGTTAAATCACTTGGGAAAAATTTTGTAAAGAATGGATCTATTATTTCATTATAAATGGTAGGAAGACAACAGGTTTTTAATAAATTACTGCAATTTTATTTGTGTTTTATCATTTAATCTCACTAATTTTTATAAAATTTCTGTTTGATCAATTAAAAATTAAAAAATAATTTTGATATTTATTAACAGTAATCTTATTGTTTTTCAAGTTGTTATATAATATATACAAAAAAAAAACAATATATTTCACATTTCTTATATATTGTATTGATTAGTTTTTCATTTCATTTAATAAGTAATATAATTAATATAAATTAAAATGAAAATCTTAAATTTATTGGCCAAGATACTTTTAGTTTATTGTACACATACAATTTTTAATCATGTAAAAAGTGTAAATTCTCCATATATATGTAGTAATATTATAATAGTTTATCTTAAGAGATGAAAAAAAGCAGTTTGCTTTTTTTGTGCTATTTTTTTTAATGAAAAATGAGTATATTTTTTGAAAAATATAAGGAATTATTGCAAAAAAAAAACTAAGTTTAAAGGCTTTTAAAAGTAGTTTCCTGTAAGAAAAATTACCTCTAAGGGAAATATTAGAATTTATATATAATGACCTTAGTCTTTTCAAATGAAGAATGTTGAATGATTATCATCACTCAATTTATTGCATTATGTAAAAGTATTGCTCAATTTTCTTGAAATTCATAATTCATATTCTGAATGAAGATATCTTTTTACCTAGTGAAAAAATGAATTGATGTATTATTATATAATTCTTTAATTTCAATTAAATTAAATTATATAATATATATAGTTTAAACTAAAGTGAAAATTCCTCAAAATTCATTCATTATATGCTTATGCAGTTAGAATTACAATGAAACTAAGTGAAGATAATTTTCAGTGCTACACTAAAAAATCTGTAGGTTATGAAAAAAAGTTAAAAAAAGGCACTTGTTGGACCACAAAAGTGAATTGAATGGACTGAAAATTCATCTTCTGGTATATATAATAGAAACCTTATTATATATTAAATTGATATTTCCATCATAAAAAATAGGCTAGCTCATAATTAAAAAGAGAATACAAAGACTTAACAAAAAGACAAGCCAGTGCTTGAAATCAGTTTTTTGTTTAATGTTTTAACCTGAAAACTACCTGAGATTATGGAACAATAAAAATCATATATGAATTAATTGCAGATGTAATTAGAATAAAATAAACTTTAGAATAATCTTAATTTTAATTACTACATCTGAAATAATATATAAATAACTACAAATATTAATTTTAGATGAAAAAGGATCACTCTATATACCAAATTTCACCTTTTATAGAACTTTTAGTTTGCTGATTAGTTCTTCTATTACTCATTTAAAGAAGTTTTTGTATTCATTTCCAACATAAAATATGAATAATATTGTATGTTTGAACTGAAATCTTTTTCTTTTAAAAACTATAAAAGTTATTTACATCTTCCTAAATTTTATTTTAATTCATAGATGCTTGAAGGTCTGTTTTATTATTACTACATTATTTTCCCTATTATTGTATCCAAATACATTTCAGATTGTTAATAGAAAAATATCCTAGTTTTCCATTTTGTTGATAATTTTATAAATTTTAAAACTGCCCAAATGCTAATTTAAGAACCAAGAAAAATATATCTGGTAATCCACACTAGTATATGAGACCACATCTTGTAACAGGATCAATATATAAAAGTACTTGTAAGAAGTCTGTTGCAGTAGATTAATAATTGATTTTTTAAAAAGAATGCGATTTTATATATATCATAAAAAGTTCTTTGCCATAAAGACAAATTTGTGTTTGAAAGTGTGATAAAAACATTTGATCTGAGAATAATCTAGAAATGGAGAACTTATAAGCAATAGTCAATGTTTAAATAATTTATTATTTTTTTTAAGTTTAATACACAGTTCAAAAACTTTTCTAAATAAATATTTAAATTTTTAAATAAAATATTGGATAAAATCTATTAAATGTTATTTCATCAAGTATGAATGAAAATAAAACTACATAAAATTAATTAAAACACTAAATAATGTAATGAATGTAATATGAAAATAATATAAAGTATTTTCAAATTTTATAAGTCAGAAATTTCAATAGAAAATTTATTATAAATATTTAAAAATTAATTTGGGGTTTTTAAAGTAAGGATAGTAATTTATTTCTTCATAATTAGGTCAATATGTTTTACTCATTTAAATTATATTTAATATTTACAAAGCAATTTTTGTAGCCTATTTTTGTTCTTAAATTGTAATCTTTATTTCTAAAAACTGAGCAAATTGCAAAATAGTAAATTTATTTATTTTAAAATTTCAAAATGAATGGAAATTTCTCAAACAGACTTAATTTGTAAATAATCACATTCACAAATAAAGTTATATTTAAACATTATATATACATGTATAAATTATTTTAGATCATTTATTTAATTTCTATATGATACCTAATATGTTGTTCATGCACATTTACACATATGAACATTCAGTTTGTATTTGATTTAATATATAATTTTTATACAGAACCAATTTTTTATTCTTACATAATATTGGAAGTAACAACTTAATTTTAAAAAATTTATTTTGTTAAAAATAGAATAATTATTTTATTTTAACTTCCAAGATTGTGTAAGAAAAAAATAAAAACAAAATTTTTTTCTTTCAAACTCTTGTGTTGACATAAACTTTCGAAAAAATTCATAAGATTTACATCCAAAAATATCTTGTCAGTAAACGTATGTTATACTTTAGATTTGTTGACCTACTTTACAATTTTTTTTTATATTAGAAAATTTGAGTTAATTGTAATAAGTTTTTGTAATTTCTACCTTATTATTTTGAACATAAAAAATTTATTTAAATTTTAATGTTAAATATATTCAAAATTTATTTGAAAATATACTTTTCACTATAATTTAATGCAGTGAAAATAATTTTGTAATGAATGTGTTTATCTTATTTATAATTTTTATTTTTACTTAGAGGATTTATTGGTGTTTTTTACAAAATATGATTTTAAAATTAAAATAATTTTCTAAAGTAAAAAATAGTATGTAAAAAAGAAATCATATATTTAATATTAACTAGAGATAAAATTTAAGTCAAAGATAAAAAGTAGATGCACTTGTATACTAACTGTAGAAATTAAATTAAAATAACTGATAATTAGTATGATGTACATAAATATATTTTAACTTGTACCAATATGTTATTATTTGTTTCATTTCACTCATAAACATTCAATTGCCACTTTTATTAGCTTGTTTTTAATAGTAATAATACATCTTTTATTATAAATAATAATCCTTTGTATATTTTCAATATATATTGTTTGCTAAGAAAGTTTTCAACAAAATCCTTCAGAAATGTTTATATAATCTTATAGAGAAGAAAAAAATGAATGTTTTTTTTTTTTTGCTTTAAATTTATTTCTATTTTTAAAATTTTGCTGGATGTAAAATTTATTTACTTGAATTAAATACATGCAAGTACTTTAAACATTCATATCCTCCATTGACCTTGCAAAAAATGTATTAGAAAATAATTTTTCACTACTATGGGCACATACTTCCATTCTTAAGCAGTGTTTAGATCATAGAACCCTTTTCATATGGGAGTCATTATACATAGCTTAATTAAAATCCTGCAACTCTCCCAAAATCCCTGATGTATGGATAACACTTCACAAAAACTTGTCCAATAATTACGATTTTATAAAGTGTTATCCATATATTGATATATTGACAACTGTTGATGCATTAGTGTAAATAATCTAATTAGTGCAATTAATAAATGTGATATGTATATTCATGTTTTGTGAAAAAGTATTTTCTATAAAAACAAAAAATGCAATTATTATAATAATTTTTCATATGCTTTATACAGATTGAAATTTTATATATTCAAATAATGTAAAATAACTTTTATATAAAAGTATCATCATAACACACATACACACTTTTTGGTATTTCCATGATTATTATAGCATTGGTCACATATATATTTGATAATAATTTACAAATATATTTTTATATAATTACTATAAGAAAATTCTTAGTATTATTAAAATGTAGATATAGAAAATACATAACTACACTTCTGTATAAATATATTTTATATTTAATTTATAGGCACTGCTAGATGCTCAAGAAAGATTTCAGCTTATTATTCCAGGATTTCGTTTTAATTTAGGTTTTTCAGGAAAATTTTATCACAAAGGAACTGATGAAGAAAATAGAGGGGATGATATGCTTTTAGGTAAATATTGTAAATTATTCAGATATATATAAAATGAAATTGTTGATGAATTGTTTATTTTTAAATAGAAAATGCTGAGAAATTTTGGTGGTTTTGTCATATGTGGAGTCATAGTCAACCACATTTATTTGATAATATTACTTCTTTGGAAGTTGAAATGAGACTTAACAGAGATTTTGCCAAGGTAATATGTGTTTGATTTTTATTTTAAATATTTATACTATTCTGATATACATAAAATATTGCAAATTAAATACTTTACAGAAGCATGGAATTCCAATGGATTCAGGTTATTCAATAGCACCGCATCATTCAGGAGTGTATCCAGTTCATGGTCAATTATATGATGCTTGGAAAAGGATTTGGAATGTGAAAGTTACAAGTACAGAAGAATATCCACATTTAAGGCCTGCAAGATTAAGAAGAGGATTTATTCATAGAAATATTATGGTAAGTGATTATAATAACAGTAAAAAATTTGATGTATGCTAATAATATATTATAGTGTTGATGTAATATATAACATTGTATATAATATCAGGTAATATTCTTATATTATCAACTCATCTTAAAACCATCACCAATAAAGCAAGTTTTGTTGTTACTCTGGAACATCATTGTCACAAAATTAATTTTCACACAATAAAGCAAACAAAAATCAGAATTCGTTAAATCAAACTAAATTACCTTCACAAATCCCAAGAGTTGTGAAGGTAATTTAGGCAAATCCTATTTCTAATAATGGTTGTTTTTACACTTTTTTCAATATGAACAATAAAAGTGGTACTGTAATAAACATTCGATTTTGAGTAGAATAGATTTTCTTCTCATAGTAAGCAAAGACAGGTTTGACCTTTCATTGTAGAAAGCAATTCAAATATCTGTACTATAGCAGTCCATTAGCAGACTATTCTACTATACTCAAAATATAGGAGTTAAAGTTGAATAATGCCCATCCCTTTAGATGGATATGGTCCCATATAAACATGTGTTAGTTTGTTTCTTGGGGAATGCATACAGTGATGCCAGGTTTGGTTCTTTTTATACTCTTTTGGTACCAAAAGATATTTTCTACTTTTTCAAATAATCTTCATCAGAAAAAAAAAAGATTTCTTTTAGCTTTGTTTGTTTTGTTTTGTTTAACCACTCTGATATACTCTTTCACACTTAAACAGCAAATATTCATCTCATTATTTTGTTTGACTTGAAAATCATTTAGACCATTAATTCGTTTTTGTAAATAAATTTTAACTTTATTTAGTAAATTAAAAATTATTATTTTGAATTAGAGATTTTGATTGTCTATTATGTCTTAACTCCCTAAATTATATAACCTTGGTCTTGACCCTGAAAATCATTAATATGAATTTTCAATAAAGTGAACTAACTACTGTTCCATTAACAATTTGTATTAATATGACTTGAAGGTATCAAATTTATATATTATATAAATCTATATATTATATAAATTTGATATTTGTTACTGTTAATGTAAAGTTAACATATATATTGGGTGATCGGTTAATGAACATAATCCATTCCAAGACAATGTTCGCTATCTGAATTGTTCGTTAACTGATTATTGATTTACCATAGATTTTTGTGGGAATTTGATTAATTTGTTCTGGAGACCCCAAAAACATAGTAAGAAAGTATATACTCTATTTACTCACATATAAGACAATCTTGCATATAGGATGAGGTGTGACTTTAAAAATCAAAATAAAGAAAATTAGATTTATTAATACAATTCTAATTTTATTTTGTTTAATCACAAATAAAATATCAAATGCACGTATATGCACACACTGTCCCACAAAAATTACTGGCATTTTAAACGTCAAGGAAAAATCTTGTAAAATCGACAACATAATTTGTTCATGTAAAGCTGGACAATTGTTAACAGTCGAATTCACTCTTCGTTGATTACACATATGAATTTCTCCAAATTCTGATTTCCAAATAGTCATCTGTTTTCATGTGGGATGAATTAAACTTATATTGAGCTCCTGTGTAATTTTGGAATTGATTTCAAAAGCTTTGCTTTTCTTATTGCTATTCATCTTTACTCCTGACAATACACAAGAACAATTCAAACAACCCAGATAAAATACTTTTGTTTTTAAACACCAGAAGGTGAGAATTTAGTAAAAATGCAAATACACAGTTTGTTTTCATTTTTGCAATAATTTATGTAATCTTTCACTTATATGTATAGAATGACCTAGGTTAAGCAGTGAAAAATGAATAAAAACCTTGTCTTTACTGTATTTACTCAAATACAGTAATTTTTTATTTATATTTGTTTACATGTAATAAACTAAAAGCAAATCTCTCCATTTTTGTATGGATGGCACATTTTTATTCTCAGATGCGATTTTCGTTACTCCTTTATCTGCTTGAGTTTTTTTATCATATCTTTCTTAGTAAAGATTATATCTATTGTAGACCTGTTGAAGTCATCTGCCTACAATATCAGACATCATCTGCCCACTCTCTATCTTGGCTATTATCTCTTGCTTAGTTTCTATAGTGAACACAGTTCTTAACACTCCACTCTTTTTAGGCCCCATAATATCAGCTTTTTAAAAATTATTGGGCTGCAATTTGAAAAAAAAATTGTAGACCTATAAATTTCAACTTTTGTCTGCCTGTCTGTTTTTCTATCTGTCTTTCCTTAATCTTAAGAAAGGAGTTAGATGAAAGTCCAGATTAGATATCAAAAGCTTAGGGGTAGGAGGCCCAGATTAACTATTTACAAACCTCCAGTTTGGACCAGAAGTCACATTACTTCAGTTTAAAATTTTCCCCTGAATGGAGATAGATAGATGACTGGCTAACAGGAAAAATATAATGTACAGTGGCAAGACACCACTAAAAGAATTGAGAATATTGTGACAATGTCACAGCAAATAATCATTTGATAGAATTAGTTTAGTTTATATGGTTACAGTGATCTCCCAGGAAGACTTATGAGATACTTTCAATTCCACACAGGCAAGTGCTATATGCTACTTGTCGCAGTAATGATATAGCACAAAATAGATGCGCTATATCATTATTGCAATGATGAAGTGAATATAATACAAAAACATAATTTTAAAAATTTATATAAGAATTATATTTAGTTTATTATTTTAAAAAGTTTTTGATAGATGCCACACCATGTAAACTAGCAAATTGAATCATACCATCAATTTCATTTTATATAGGTTTTGCCACGACAAACTTGTGGTCTTTATACACACACAATATTTATGGATAAATATCCAGGTGGGTCAGAGAAACTGGAAACTAGTATTCAAGGCGGTGAATTGTTTTATTTGTTTGTATATAACCCTGTAAGTATTTACTTTACAAATATAATTTTTATTGATTTATTTGAAGTAATTATATACATATTTGATTTTTTTTTTTAGTTTAACATATTTATGACACATTTGTCTAATTATGGAAATGATAGACTTGCATTGTATACCTTTGAATCAGTTATCAAATTTGTTCGTTGTTGGACTAATTTACAATTGGCCACAGTACCTCCTCTCCATCTTGCTGAAAAATATTTTCAAATGTTTCCAGAAGAAACAGATCCAATTTGGATGGTAATTATTTTTGATTTTTTAATATTGATATAATTTCCATGAATACATTACTAAATTGTTATCATTTTTAAAGAATCCTTGCAATGATAAAAGACATCAAGCTATTTGGTCTGTAAGCAAATCATGTGAACAGCTACCAAAATTTTTAGTAATTGGTCCTCAAAAAACTGGTAAGTTAATTTTGTTATGTAGATATGCAAAAAATATTTTAATATATAAGTTTATTACCTTTTAAAAAAAATCTTGCTTTCCTAACTTATGTTTCTTTACAATACATGAGTTTTATAAATTGTGCAATATTTATTATATAATACAAATACTGTAACAACTCTGTTAAGTTCCAGGACTAATGTTTAATTTTAAATATAGTTATATTAAAATTCACAATCTCTCAATGTTCTTCAAAATAATCTCCGAGATGTTACATTTTCATCTGTCTTCTAAGGAGGAAGGATATGTAACAATCAAAAAAATTCTTTTATGTTTATGTCTAGAGTTACTGCTCAGCACATATCTCAACATGGTTTACTATGGCAATATGAGTGTAAGTCAGAAATCAGTTACAGGTCAATTTTTCATTAATGCATTTATTCTGGCATTATAGACACACTGTTGCCTTTGGGCTTCCAGGTGTTCTACAATACCTGCTGCATTTTGCTAGTTTTTCTGCAGTATGGCTGCCTGGGTGAATCATTCCCATGGTAATGAGATTTTTATACTGAGAATCAGGAATATATCCTGAGTTGGCAAGAACCAACTCCTTTGGGTACTCATCCCATAAGTGCATATCTTCTTTTCCTGATCTGGCAAATGGTTCAGTTCACCTGTTCCATGAGGTTGGAATTTGGGTGGAAGGAGTCATTAAGTATGATATGAACTGCGGATCATTACCAAAAACCAAGGTGGGCATATCCCATACAAGTTACCACTGCATTAGCATGTCTGTTCCTAGAGCTATATACAGTACATTAGGAGAAATAATGTATTTGGGAAGTTGAGATGCAAACTTTCTTTTTTAAAAAAGGGGGAAAAGTGTTCCTAAAAATGCATAAAAATATACATTAAACATGTAAAAATCAAGAAAATTCAAACCAAATCACTTTCAGAATCTGAATAGTTTTCTGTTTGTAAAGCATTGTACTTGCAAACACAGTCATTCTACATTCTTCACATTCAGCTGTAGACTGTGAGAGGAAAGTAAATTTTTGAATGTAAAAATGATCTCTGAATATCAACAAGTGTGAGAACAGCATATTTGGTTTTCACTAAAATTTTATGACTGAAGAGACTCAGGAATTTTATTTTGAATATCTGGATTTTGTTCATGAAGTATTCCAGTTTCTATAAAGCAGATCCATCCAACTGAGTTTTGGTATCTTTAAAAATCTGTCTACTGAGAAGCAGTGGGAGATGTCTTTCCTCAAGCTTGTAAACTGAACTGCACAGAACTTGTATGAATAAATAGTGTTGAGTTCCTTTAACAAGGCTTATTGTTTTAACAGATTCTTGAGTTTTAATATAGTAGATGACTTTTTATCCAGTTTATCAATGCCCCTGTAGATGAGATTTTCAACGTAAAAACAGTCTATTTGAATCCAAATGCTCCAACTGTACTGTACAACTAATAAAGGATTTTTTGGGAAGCCAAGTCTATCATTTAATATACTATTCATATGTCAGATGTATATTTTAATTATATGTATATTTTAATTATGTATATTTTAATTATGTATATTTTAATGTATATTTTAATTATGTATATTATTCATATGTCAGATGTATATTTTAACTTCTTTTAATTGTCTTGGTTAAATATTGTAATTGAAAATGAAGAGACAGAAATGATGCTATTGTAAACAATGATATACGAAAATAATATGAATGCTATAAAATAGGAACTTTTAAGAGGGGCAAAAATACCCAAAATGTGTATCCTTTAAATGAAAGTATCTTGTTGAGTGTATCTGCCAGAAAAAAACTACTCATTAAATATAACATTATTTTATAAATATTTATATTTTGGCAAATATACTGGTATATTAAAATTTCTAACTTTAAATTTATAAGAAGAATTGTATTTAATATATAGATAATCACAGTCAAAAAGGTCAGATGAACTATTGTGCCACATACTGCATAATTTGCACATACATTCAAATTATGTAGTACAGTATCTATGAAATTTAGCCTTCTAGTCAAATAGTTAATCCGGCCTTATCATTTGTAGTTAACCTTATTGAATTAATTCAATAAGGCTAACTACAACTAAAACTTATATTCATTCAATGAAAGATTAATTTTTTAGTTTATAAATATAATAATATATTTAAACCAATTATGAAAGATTATATAAATAACTTCATAGATGTAATTTTTTACAGGAACAACAGCATTATATACTTTTCTTTCAATGCATCCTGCCATTGTTAGTAATTATCCAAGTCCTGAAACTTTTGAAGAGGTCCAGTTTTTTAATGGCAGAAATTATTATAAAGGATTAGATTGGTAAGTGTTATGTTTAAGAAGTAAAACAGTAAAGCCATATTTGTGACAAGACTATGTCTCGGAGACTCACTACTAAGCAGGATCACTTTGACACTCATGGTGGGTCTCGTTCTCATTCTCCAATCTTTGGTATTGCTGGTTTTGAGTGCAATTGTTCAAACTTCGCTGGTCTCGGCAAGGTCGTCCACGATGCATTTTTGGTGAAATTAACCTATCTAATGTCAAAATTTCTCTTTGTTGCATGTCACCCCAGGGTGAATTTTTGTTCATGCCTAATGAAAATTTCCCATTTTTGAAAAAAAATAATTGTGTCTATTGTATCGTCCAAAATTATTTTTTTATTTTGCACAAACAAAATATATATATTATGAAATGTAAAAAGAAAAAAAAAAGATATTTTTGTAGTTAGTTTTAATATAAAATTATAATGACTACACCATCTAGTTTATCATCTAGTGACCTTGACTTGTTGACCTGCAATATCTCAGGTCAACCAGTCAAGGTCAGCACATTGTGACTAGAGATATGTCTGGAATAACACAGGACAGGTAAATGAGTTTTTTCAAAGATTCATTTGTCAAGATTCAATTTCACAACATTCACAAATCTCGCACTAGTGCCTGTTTGTAGAAAGAATGTCACCATTTTGTATTTTATTTTGACTCTGTTCTTGGTCCCCTGAGTACCTACAAGTCTGGTTTTTTTTATGAGTGCATGATTTGGGCACCTTAATACTCTGTGCCAAATTGCAACTCTTGACATGTACTCCTCCTTCATACCTCTAAGCTGGTAAGCCAGGATGGCACCACAATTTTATAAACAAGACATAGTCTTGTCAAAAATGACCTAAGAATTCAAAATGCCATAGTAAAATATAATTTTATGGATTTACTTTTAGGTATATGAATTTCTTCCCAGTTCCTAAAAATTCCACAGATAAATATTTATTTGAAAAAAGTGCCACATATTTTGATGGTGAACTTGTACCAATGAGAGCTTATGCTCTGTTACCTTATGCCAAACTGGTAACAATTTTAATAAGTCCTATTAAAAGAGCTTATTCCTGGTATCAGGTTAGTTATTTAAATTGAAAATCATAATTATTGTTGTTATAAACATTTCTTTATAACTATATTCTTTTTAAACAGCACATGAGAGCTCACAGGGACATTACTTCTCTGAACTATAGCTTTTATGAAGTTGTCACTGCTGGCGATCATTCCTCTAGAATGTTACGTGAATTAAGAAATCGATGTCTTAGTCCTGGAATGTATGCCCAGCATTTAGAACGTTGGTTAAATTACTATCCACCTGTACAGGTATGGTCACTTTATTCACTTTTTAAATACAGTCGACCCCCCTATAACACTAGATATGTTCCGGTTTTTATGAATCCATTTTCTACAAGTCCAGCCAATCACAGCCCAGCACATATACAGTTTACGGATTACGGCTGTTTGAAAGGTTTCTTCCATAAAATTAATCAATTCTAGACTAATTCGACTCAACATTTCCAAAATACGTGTAATTTTTTGGGAATAATCCATATAAACTATGCTATAAACAAAAAATTGTAGGATTACTTACCGAGTGTGCACCGTTCGACTGTGCCATTGCTTAAGCTTGTTTTCATCGTGGAGCTTGTCATTGAATGGCACTCGCGTGCTTCCTGATAAATTATTATTATTATTTTTTTTTTTTTGTGAAAAATTCGCTGAACTTTGGAGACATCATTAATATAAATTATTATTTAATGGCCATAAAAATTATAATGGTTTTTAGTAGGTCTGCTGCTTGTTTAAACTCAATGGTTTGTGCAGTATCCGCTATTGGTCTAGATTCGACCAATCCAGTGGCGACACGAGTTGGCGATGACGTTTTACCGAATTATAGGAGTTTTTTAAGCATGTTTGTACAAATACTGTCACAATTTTTTCACCGTGATGTAGGAATCTGAACTATAGGAACCCGTGTATTTGGGGGGTCAACTGTATATTAATTAAAACAAAAAAAAACACACACACACACAAATTTTGATTTTGTTTTGATTTAGAATAGATGAACAAAAATAATAAAATAATAAAATAATGAATTAATGTGATATTATTTTTAAATATAAATCATTAAAAAGTCTATCAGTAAGGCTATATTTATAATTATTTTAAAAAAAAATATTAAGGAGATTTTTGAATTGTTAATATATAAGTTGGTATTAATACATGTTTATGTGTATATATATATATATAATCTCAACATCCTGAAATCTGATGTATTCCTAACTCTTGCTGTAATTAATCATCCTGTTCTGGTCTAGTTCTTTTCTTTCAGAATGTTCAAAATTATTTAATAAATTATTATTATTATTAATTTAGATAAGAGATGATACCTATTGTCTACCTCTAGTATCTAATTATTAATTATAGCATAATAATAGCTCAATTAATTATGGCAAGATTTGGATTAGTAAGACATTTTTTTTTTTTGTAATTGATTATTTCATATTTTTTAAACATATGTTTTGTTTGTTTATTTTAGCTGATGATAATAGACGGTGAAGAACTGAAAGCTGATCCAATTTCTGTTTTAAATAATCTTCAACATTTTCTTAAAATTAAGCCATTCTATGATTACAGTGAGCATTTGAGGTAAGATAATATTTTTAAGCATAAATTATAGTAATGGTTATTTTTACAGAAGCTTATGTTTAAAGTTGACTCTTTATAACATAAATAACAGCATGCTTTGAAGAAATAATGTTTAAATTCCAAACAAAATTAACAAAAAAGAATTACAATCTTTACAAATTAAGTTTACAGATAATCCCATATTTTATCTTCTTAAATTTTTAGTATAACAATATTTATATGAATTAATCTGAAGATGGGATCTAAGGAGCTTCAAAAATACTTATGCAGTTTTTAAAATATGGCTTTTTTTAAAGGTTTACTAATTGAATTGTTGTTCTCCAAATAACAGATACAACATATTGAGATATTAATTACCTCAAAATAATTCCTTCAATTAAATTTTAAAATGTTTTTAATTTTGATAACTAAAATTTTTATTGTAATATTGTGAAGATTACAACAATATCTTGTTAATATCTTAAATCAGTCAAATGAAACAAATTTTACAAGTTCAGATTTTGACAAACATACAACAGTGGGAATTTATAGATCTACAATTTTCAAATTGCAGCCAAATTAATTAATTAATTTTGGTTTTAGTGTAAAGGTCAGAATTTTAATGATTATTTTTAGCAGTTGTAGCTAATTTTGGTATCTTACACTAATGTAATATTGTTTGTGACAGGCAATTTGCAAATTGTAATGCAATGTACAGTATTTACCTTACTGTTATTAAAATATTCCATATTTTTTCAATTTTAAAATAAAGTTAAAATAAATTAATCATAGTAATTTTTATATTTCTTACAGCTTAATATACACTGGTGCGCAAAACTTAATCAACCATTGTTTTTTTTGTCATGACTCCTCAAGAAATTACATGGGAGACATAAAATTCAGAATACAGAAACAGTATTTTGTACTTCAGAGGAAGAATACATACAGTATGGAATTAAAGACTTCTTTTAATTGTAGACTTGCACTGCAAATGCTGACTGCAGGCATTTTGCATGCCTTCATGTCAGCTGTGATGTCTTCTTCCTGCATACAAATTACCTTTCTATTGAAATGGGTGCTTGTTGTATTGATCACAACAAGCCCTTTTCTACAATTTCAGGCTATCTACTTAAAAATTACATTGTTGCTTAAGTTTTGTACACCAGTGTATTTTGGACTAATAAAAGCAACTAATGTCACTCTTTTATTAAATAAATTGTTGATTTTTTTTGGTGCATATAAATAATCTGTTATTACACCTCTGAAATGTTTTGATTTACCACAGGTAATTATTCTAAATTTTTTTGCCAGGGGTCCTATATATATACAGAACATAGCAAATATATATACAGATTGTTTTTATTATCCACATTTTCTGAAATGTTGTGTTTATAAAGTATTTATCCATCTTGATTGATTAAAAAAATGTGTTATGTTGTAATTGTTCAAGTGAAAGGCAAAAGTCTAAAGCATGACTACCATAGATAAAAATGTCTTACACTAGGATACTTTTGTAGCAAACAATTTCTTTGTTTGCTACAAAAGTATCCAACTTGTGTTTTTATTTGTTTATACTATGTTGGAATGGAGGCCCATCATAAAGTATATCTGTGTTATATATATATATAATACAGATATACTTTACTATATTTTACTATATACTTTATATATAACACAGATATACTAGCTGCAAGTACCCACTTTGCTGGGTTTTTATTTGTTCGTACATTTATAGGTAATATAGTTTTTTTTTTACATAAAAGAATGTTTATCTTCCTATACATAATCTTTCTCTGAATCAATGTGTTTCCCTATAATTTTCAAGTTGCTCTTCTGATTGATTATTTCTGTTTTGATGTGATTCGAGACCATAAAAATTCTTTCTTACATTTTGGCATTGATTTTTATATTTTTACTTTTTACTTTCTAACTTTTCCTGTTATTCATACACTTTTACTAATGAAAAATCAACTGAAGCATGTGCGTCACACGTCTCCAGAAGCCATCCCCACTACTCACACATAACGGTCCTTGACTCTTCCAAAACATTTAAGATTAAGATTACATTATAACCAATCTTACCCATTTTCACAGAATGCAAGAATTAGGTCCCACGTTTCCAGACTAATTAGAGAATTTTTACATGGGTCTAAAAATATGTTCGATTTCTTGCAAAAACACAAAAATCCACATCTGCGCCTGTAAATCTTGCACACTGCTCTCTCTTAACACTTCCATTGTTACACATTTTCAAAGTCAACCACTTTCAACCCCCATATCTCCCACACCCTTAGCTATCGAGACGTAATCACCATAGTGCACGATTGGAGACTTGGGGCTACTACCACACACAAACACCATTCATGTGCGATGTGTAGTTTTGGCTGCAGAGTGAAATATAGGGACAAACATGTCTATTTTTATATATAGATATATATGTAGGAATAATGATTGAGATAAGGAGCTAGAAATGACAAATGACAATAATCCAGCATTCGTGATACAAAGGTGAGAACATTATCATTCTAACATAATATAACATCTTTTTTTGTCCTTTCTTACTTTCATGTCGTCACCAACTGTTGTCTCTTACACTTCTCCCCTTACTCATCCCCTCTCCCTCGTCTCCCCTGCAACCTCTCGTAAATTTATTTTCTTAATGGTTTAGGAATGTTACTAGTCTAAACTCCACATTCGGACATTCTGACAGATGTCCTCGTCTGACCAGTCGAATACTTGTTAGTTGAACGGACCCACGCTTTCATGTTGTCCACAGACATAGACGTCTGCATTGGCCCTTCATGATCACCTACCTTCTCAGCTAAATATTTGTTATTTCTTATATTGTACGGCCCTAAGAACTTTGGATGGATTTTTAAGCTGGGCCCGTACTGCGTTTGCCTTACAGCTGCCAGATCATTGACTAAGAATTTGATGGGGATGTTTTCTTTTTTGTTAAACGTTTTCCTGTTCTCTGCTTGCAGTTTCTTAATTAATTTAATGTTCTCCTTTGTTGTTGCTCTAATTTCTGGAGATCTTCTAGACCAGGGGTGGTCCAACCCGTGGCCTAAGGCAAGTTCCAATGCGGCCCAATAAATGTGTAAACAAAAATAAATAATTTAAAAATTTGTTGGTTATTTATTTATTTAAAACAGCATAAACCTCAAAAAAGAATTTTTACAAAGCCGTAAACCTTTATACATGTTTTATTTTTTAATAGAAAGGAAATATTTTCAAATATTTGAAATGTGTGAATGAGGAAGGAATATTAAATAAAGCTGGAGTCGTGACTCAAAGGATTATAGCCCCAAATTCGAGGAAAGGTTGGAAAATTAAGGATCAATATTTGCATAACAGAAGGTCTATTTAACCTTTCTCACTTCTTTATTTTTTGACCTTTCTCTCCTTTTCCCGAATTTGGGTCTATAATCCTTTGAATCCCAACTCTAGTTTTATTTAATATTCCTTTCAGTGTTGCAAGATTTGTCTACTTTGCACCAAATTTAGGTACCCTTTTTTTAGTTTGGTGTAAAAAATATCATTTGGTGCATTGGCTACATTTTGGGCTACATATTATTTATAAATATATTAGTTGAATAAGAATGAACTTTAAAATGGTGTTTCGTTGTTGTTTTATTAATTAAAGACCCAAATAAAACAAATATTTGTTTTTTTCAAATAAATTTTTGTTTGACTCCTTTATCTATATATATAAAAATGATTGTATGTGTGTCCTTCATGCATTACCACACTGTTTATCCGATTGCCGTGAAACTTTGGGAAGTTGTTTAATATACTCCGGCAAAGGTTTGTGGCATAGTACGATTGCCATAAAACTTCGGAAAGTTGTTTAATACACTCCCGCGAAGGTTTTTGGCATAGTACATTTATCCTACGATAGATGGCGCGCGTTTACACGAGCATTCAAGCACAGTGTGTTCGATTGATTTCAAATTGTGAAGACCATTTCCCCCCTTCAAAAATATCTCTATATATGCATTTGTGAACTGTTATTTACGATACTTGTAATAATTTTTGTTTAATCACTTTATTTCAACTTTCTTTTTTGCTAATTATGTATTCGCTCAAACTTCTTTAAAACCTCAACTGTACCCCGAACAACAACTGAAGTTGTAGGAGGAAATTAGCATATTTTACAGATCTAGGTATCCCCCTTTTCCAAATTTTAATATTGACTCGAAATAATAATGTAATAATAATAAGTTTTAATAAAAATTATAAAATGTAAATTGAATTTTGTCATAACGAGTTTGCTTAAATTTCCTTTCTTCTGAGATCGCAGCAATGCGCGACGGGTAAGCTAGTAATAAATAAAATTATCTATTTCTAAGTAGAAATTAAAAGCGTCTGTAGAAGTAATTTTTTTTAAATATCCTTTTTCGTGATAAAGTTTGAATACTTATTACTATAATCTAGACATGTAAATCTTTAAATATATATTTGAAAATTGGGTCACAATATACTTGTGGCCCAGAACTCCATGACTTCTTCCAATGTGGCCCAGAGAAACAAAAAGGTTGGACACCCCTGTTCTAGACTGTCTTCAATATTTTGAATCACGTGATCGAGTATGATTGTCACATCATCTTTGATCAGGACTTCTTGATCTAGATCTAGACCATATTTATATCTTACTTTCATTTTTTCTCTTTCTCTATAATATCATCATCTATTATAATAAGATCTCTCTCTAGTATGTTTTCTATTTCTTGAGAATCTACTTTGTCTCATGTCATGTTTTCGATTATCCAATCTATGATAATTTTGTGTATGTGTTTCTCTTCTTCCTGTTGCTTTCTCTCTTATGAACAATTTCTTCACCTGCCAATTTTAATCTTGCATAACCAGCATACTGTTTTTTCATTGAATCATCATCAACACATTGCTGTGCATCACCAGTTATCAAAAAGGCACCACAAACTTCTGTTTCTTCTGAGCAACTGCAATTTCTGCTGTTTGCTTAATGTTTGATAAATGAAGTTGCTGTAACCACTGATTAGGTTCTGAAGATTTATGTAAAGCTTTTTTTTCTGCTTTTAACTGGTCACAGAGTTTCGTTATTCCTTGTGCTTTTTCTACTTTTCCTCCATCATCTGTGGGTTGTTCAGATGTTTCATGTAACCATTCTTCCATCTCCTTATTAACTTCAGCCTTCTCACTATCAGATAGCCATCTTGGATGTTGACAAACTGGAACATCAGTTTTTAAGATACAGTTCATTTTGATCCCTGTTTCTTATTTTTGTATTTGGCTGCTTTGTAGTTTTTTTTATTAGATCTAGAAACTCTCCTCTATATTTTGCATCATCTATATGGCTCAAGCCAACACCACTAGTGTCTACACAGGCAAGATCAATATTGTATATGTCTGAAATGTTTACTTCTGAATTTTTTGCTTTGATAATCTTCTCAATATGAACTTGTTTTAGAAAGTTTGCTCCCAATAACAACTGATAAGCAAGGAATGAACTAGGAACCACATGTATGGGGACTGAAAACTGGTCTCTGTCAACACTTACTACAGTCCAAAAACTTCCCAGTGTAGAACTCTTTCACTCACTTACTTAATGAAATTCCAATGAATCTCCAGTTAATTTTGGTGCACCCATCTTTACGGAATCATCTGCTCTCATCAAATTTATATCACTTCCTGAATCTATAAGTGCTGTGAAACTCACTTCATCTATTTTGACTTCTTTTACAGGCTTTGACTTAGCTTCTTTTCTCAACATTTTGTGGACATTGAGATGAAATATGGCAAAAATTGTTACAACTAAAACATTTCATTCCTTTGTCTTTCTCTGGACAACTTTTACTCATATGGTTTTTCATCTTCATAAGAATTATTAGGCTTAATCTCACATCCTAGCTTCTTAGATCCCACCATCATTTTAGCATTTGGCTTATGACTTGATTTCACGTTTTCATAAATTCACAGCTTTTGTCGAAATTCTTTGAAAGTAGTAGCACCATAATAAAGTACTGTCTTACTTACTTGCAAATCCTGAATTCCATCAATGATGTATTGTATTACCAATTCTTCCTCAATCGTAATTTATGACAAAATTTAAATCATCTGATACATATATTCCTGATAAGTTTCATTCTGATGCTTCACTTCCATCGAAAGTTGCTTGTGAATCTTTCTGCTATTCAGTTTTGGAGAAAATTCGGTGCAAAGGGCTTCTTTTAATGCTCGCCATGATTTAGTACATTGTTTATAGTTTACGTACATTCTTGCTGAACCTCTGAGTAGTTGTTTTGCGTAAATTATCTTCTGCATGCTATTCCAGTTACACGTTTCTGCCATGTCTTCGAAATTAGAGATCCACTTAACGACATTCTTTCCATCGTCACCATCCATTGTCTCTGGCATTCTCAACCAAAAGTGCAGCCTCCAATCTTTGCACCAACTCTCTCGTTACCCATAGTTTTCAATTTTTGTCGTTCTAGTTTGATTTTCAGATCAGCACACTTAAGATGTTTCACCTCCCTCATCATATTGTCCTTAGTTACAACAGTCAGTCATAGTTCTTCGTCATTCACCACAGCATCACTAATTCCGCCATCTTGTGTGGATTCCATTGCCTTTCTAAAAGTTGTCATATGAATTTCTCAATATCCCGGACAAGACCCCAAAATTTGTAGGAATAGTGAGTGAGATAGAGAACTAGAAATGACAATAATCCAGCATTCGTAACCATCTTGATAGAATTATAATGTTCTCGCCTTCATAACATAACGAAAGGTCTTTTTTGTCCTTTCTTACTTCTGCATTGTCACCAACTGTCATCTCTTACACTTCTCCCCTTACTTGTCCTTCTCTCTCTTGTTCTCCTTGTCTCTCCCAGCAACCCCTCGTAAATTTATTTTCTTAACAGTTTAGGAATGTTACTCGTCTAAAGCCCACATATATATGTGTATATTTGATATATATATTTTTTTTTTTTTTATATTAAAGTAATTACATTTATGATTATATTCTAAAACATGTTAGTTAACTGTCTTTATTCATAATAATAATTTTAACATTCCAAAATATGTTTGTTTAAAAATTAGTCATGAAATATTTCGTCACTTCTTTATGGTTTTTGAAAATTAAATTGAAGAAAACAAGGAGGTTTTTTGGCATTTTCTAATCTAATTTTGAATGGACAGAATATTTTTGTTGCCTAATAGGACTCAATTCAGTTGATCTGGAAATTGTTGTTAAGATTTCAGTTTTTTGTTTCAGAAAAACCAAAATTAACATGAACCACTTAAATGAAAATGCAGTTTCCCCCTCAAATTACCAGTAAAAGCTAAAATTTCAAATTTAGATTATATCCATTTAAGTTTACTTGAAAGATGAGAGACTAAGATTGTGATTAGTTAGTATGGGACAAACTTTTTCATAATTAATATTAAATACAAAAGCTTGATTCAGTTTTGTTAGAGATACATAGTGCCTTTTGCCTCAGGGTGGTAGATATATGTATGTATTATATATATATATAGTACATAAATTATTTCAGTTTCTAACTATCTTAGTAACAAATTACATATGCATTTTATGATAATTTGCTTTGTTTACATATATAATTATATAAGATTGATTTAGTTTGATCTATATTAATTCATTCAATTATTTAAAATTATTAGCTTAGGATATATTCTGTAAATTTTATCAGTTTTTTTAAATTTAATGACTTACTTATTTTCTTTTTGTTTGAAAGGTATGATCCAAGGAAAGGTTTCTTCTGTCAGGTGACTCATCGCAACAGCACAAAATGTCTGGGCCGCAGCAAAGGAAGACAATATCCTCCAATGGACCCAAGAGCCGAGAAGTTCCTAAAAGCATTCTATCTGTCACACAACGTTGCTCTCTCGAAATTATTAAATAGACTTCGTCAACCAATTCCCGCCTGGCTGGAAGATGATTTATCACACAGATGAAAAATAATAATATAAAATGCAATGTATATACAAATGCCCTTCGGATGGTTTGGCCACAAGTTATTTTGGGAAAACTTTTTAAGTTTAAGTTTGTCTTAAATGAACAGTGAGGATTCATAAATAGATGTATTGTATATTGAAATTATGTATATTCGGAGAGTACTCATATTACATATAAATTTATATATATATATATATATCTCTGAAGAAAATTGCCAGTATTTTGATCACATAATTAGTATACAGATATTTATTACTTCATTGGCAGCTCAAAATTATCATAAGAGTGCATCAAATTTCATTTATGATTGATTTAAAATATATTAAAAAGGATATAATTTTTCCATTTCTCTCGTTATTTTATTAAAAAAAAGGAATTATTGTTAATTTTTTTTTACTTGAATCAGTTCATTTGATCATTATCACATCACTGCATAGTCATTATAAAGGACCAATGTCAATAAATTTAAAAAAAATCAAAGCTTTTATATAGAAAATTATATTTTACAAATTAGATCTGTCGTCTATTTAAAACTGCAACAAATATTTGCAAGAAAAATTTCTTTTATAAACTTTCTATTGTAATAAGATAAAAAGAAGTTATATGTACACACCACACACACAAAAACACATAGTATGTTAATGTATATCTGTATATTTATTGTACATTACACAAATTTAATAGGCCATTGTTGAGAATTTGAAATGTTCTGTTTTCTTCTTTCATGTTTTTAGCAAAGATTTTTAAGAAAAATATGAAAATTTGCTTAGACAAATCTGTGGTAGAAATACATGTTATCTTTACTGTTTTAATTTATAAAAGCTCTATAAATATGTGTTGTTATATAGCGCTTTCAAAAATTCGAGAGGTCTCGGGTAAAAAATTTCGACCTTAAAACTATTCGGCGAGAGTTCGCTCGGGTAACAAACTAAAAAAAATTCCACCATGTAATGGTTTCTCAACCAGTATACTCTCAGAAATGTAATTTAATTATCGTGCCAATAATTTATATGTTTTGGTATTATTATGTTATGAGACAGCAATGCAGACGAGCAAATCGAGTTTGTAAAAAAAAACGACAAGAAAACCTTTAATATATTTTTGAATTAATTTTAGCAGTAAAAAAATGAAATCATATCAATAATGTTCTTCCAATAATATGTTGTATACCATTTTAACAGTGTCATTTACTAATATATATACATATAAATATATATAAATGCATAAAGGTGCTATTGTATGCTAGCATTTAATTTATATAAAGAAAAAAAAACAAAATGTCTTGTTTGGACAATGCAGTTGCAGATCTAAGAAATGGATTTCAAAGAACAAAATATCTAAATATTGCTTTCTGTGAAAGCTGTATTAGACTGTGAAAATAGAAAATATTCTGTCTGTCATTGACACAGAAATAAATATAATTAAAATAAAATGATTAGTCCATTTTATTTATTTTTAAAAAAACAGTACAGTTTTGAATCAATGTCTAATTAATTAATCTGCTTAAGAAAGAAAGAAAGTAAAAACTAACCAAAATCTATTGTTTTAAATCAAATTTCTCTACGTAAATATCCAATTTTTTTATATTAAATTTTACAAAAGATTTGTCAAATTAACAAACGGGAAAATCAAAATATTTTAGATATTTCAAAATAAATTCAGCTTCAATAGTACAATACACAAACAATAAGCTCGCAAGTTGAACGTTTGAATAATGTCTTTGACTGAAAACTATAGGGAAAAAAGTGTTTAATTTCCCTTTAAAAATGCATACGTACGTATTGTTTCGTACGAAAAATGTAAGAAACAATGTTGCCGTCTCATCCGCGATGGTCGATAAATAATAAAAATTCGACTAATCAATTAAACTTCCTGCATAATTAAACATAGAGAAAGCGAAAGATATCAAACCGATACGATTGTATAGGAACGAGTAAATAAAAACTTCCGCATTTTAATATCGATCCGAAGATTAAAAGATAAAAATCTTTTTCGTTTTCAATAAAGTCAATTGCACGACAACATGGAAGTCGATAAAAATGACCTCCAGATACGAGGAAGTTAACTCCGTTCTATCCATTCAGCCAATCGGTGTTTTAGGTCGAACACACGAATCCGTGACGTAAAAAACTCGAAAATAGGACATTGTATCGACGACTCGTTCGGGATGTCATGTCTTAAAACGTTAGTCTCAATAGAAAATAATGGAAAATCGCCCGTTTACGAATAGTTTACGTGGTGTTTTGTTTTGAAACACGCGAAACTTCATCTTGTCATGTTTGTGGTAGTCGAAGTATTAGCAATTGTTGCATTATTACATAGTGTTGCAGGTAAGTGGAGTTTTTTTTAATCGTCTTGCAAAATACCTCTACCGAAATAACCGCGTAAATCTTTGTTCATTTAACATTATTTTACATTAATCTAAGTTTTCTTCATCTTATTTAAGTAAAAATTTAGCTATTTCCTTACTTGCAATAAATTTTTCTACTGGGGGGAAAAACTACTTCTAATGTTAGCTATAACATAATTAAATCTTGTCTCACTGGTTCTTCTAGTCTACAACCTTGTACCGCATTCGTATTATTTACGTTTTTACATCTTTTGTACGCAATAAACGTATAGAAAATGCAGTCGAAAAAGTTAGAAAAATCAAAATTTTTAAAGTAGATTTCTAATAAAAAATAATAGACCTTCGCGTTCTGTTAAAGGAAGCTTACTTAATAAAATAACGAAAGAGGAAACATCCGGCCGAAATATAATTAAGCAAGTATTATAGCATTAATTAACGGGAGTTACTACATTTTTTTAAATGGTTTAATTGTGTTAATGATAAGAAATAAATATTGTAATCGGGGACGTGACTACTACAATTTAGTTCACGTCTTGGAGCGAGTGATGGATCGACGTTATTGTCTCCTTTCGCGAAAATTTACGAAAACGACGCGAAACACGGACGTAATGTCTTCGTAATTCCCTAATTTCTTGTTTTCGGTAGATAAAAATCTTTTTTTTCCCCTCCCCTACGTTCGGAAAAGTACCAGTGCAGAAACAAGCTCAAGGTCGACGAGTATACGAGGCTCCATACCATAAATTTTGTAGAGAAATTCATGGCAGATTTCAATTTCTATCGACTCGGTTGGCTTAATTACTTTATCGCTGCATTAATTACAAATTAAAGAACGTACTCGTTAGATTCAGTACGGCGCCGAGTAAATTTAGGTTATAGCTTCTTCGTTCGCATTAGTATTTAAGTCAATGTTCTAGGATATGGCTATTTTATGAAGAACAATGGTCAATTTAACTGGTAGGAAATTCAAATTTAGTATGATGACTTTAAGTTAAGCACGTATAATGCTAACTGTTAACATAATTTAGTTTAATAGAAGGAAGCTACTAGGTAAAAAATCATCATTAAATGTTACTTTATAAAAGAAAAGTATGCTATAGTCAATGATAATTAAGTTAAAGACGATTAAAATTCGGAAATTTATCATTTTAAGTTGTTACAGCCTTAAAAAAACCGCGCACAAAAGCAATAATTCATCATCGTTCCTCTTTCATCGACCATTCTGTTGAACAGTAATGACATTTAAAATCACGAGGTTTTGTGTAGTGTATTTGGGCGTAGTATTAAATATTAATTAAGTTTGTATTGCTTTTACCATTGTAAAGGGGATGATTATTTTCTGGTTTCGTTTTCATAAAAACTAGACACGTTAAGAAAATGCAAATTAAGTTCATTCTGCTTGATAAACTGGAGAGGTTACATGTTAAATTTTCCCACCCTCGGTAAACGTTGGCACTCCCATATTTTAAAAATCAAGTTTGGGAGTTTTCAAAATGTTTAAAGAAAAATGTGGAATGCGGAAGAAAGAGGCAGAGCTATTTTCTTTTTGTGTATGATTTCTTTTAAATATTCTACAAGATGAAATGATTAAACGTGATCTTTAATTAAAGACCCCGCTTTACGACCGCTGGCTTTTAAACTCCCTGCCCGCCCGCCCTCCCGTTAAAACCTCAATTATAATTACGAAAATTCTATAAAAATTAATTAACTGATATATTGTTAAAGCTTTATTTCCGGGAATAAGAACTCGATTTATATCGAGATATCAACGGCTCGATTTACGACGTCTCGTTTAACGACCAATCGAATTGGATTGACAAAAGTGGGTCCTGCCGTATAAGGAATTTCGTTAGAATAAATTTTAACGCGGAATACAATATCGAATTGATATATTTTAACGTGATTTAACGAAGCAAAGTGAATCGGTTTCGCAAATTTTCACGCGATAATTGCAGAAAATGTTACCTTTAACCTTTCGGAATCAGGAATCGTGCATGGCTGCATTTAATAGCTGACACCATTTACTATAAATAATCGAAAGAAAATTGAAGCATCTCTTTTTTTTATGTTATGTTTTGTTTTGTTTTTTTCCCCTGCAGAAGCAGTCATCGTTAAAACTACAAATGCTAACGAAAACGTTACTTCCACTCCACTTCGCCTTCGTTTACGATGGCCCGGAAAAAATTTCCGGACGTCGACGACGACGATCTCCTCCACATCGACCATACCAACCACCACCTCCGTGGCATCAAAATCAACGATACAAATTCAGGAGGAAAATGTTACTACAGGATCTGAAAATACGAAGGCAAATGCCGAAAACATCTCTTCCACGACTGAAAATTTGGTGAAATTAAACGAATTCGGTAGCGCGACCGAAAGTTCGCCATTTTCGTGGAATTATTCGACCGTCCCTTCTATATTTAGTAATTACTTCTTCAAAATTTTCCCAACCGAGACAATAGACAATAGCGAAAACAAATTTTCGATGTCGAAAGAAGATAACGTTACGACTACTTCTACTTCTACTTCTTCTTCTCCGGCGAATTTTTATCAGGAAGCAGAAACGACAGAAATCGTTAAAAAACAAACCAGTTCACCCGGCTACGAAATACCCGTCGTGGATTTCAGTTCGACAGAAAAAGTGGCCGACGTAAACTTATTTAATCCCTCTAAACCAAAGAATAAAGGTGAGGTTAAACCAGCAGGCAATGAACTGATGATCTACAGCGTCGAAGACGTTGTTTACCCACATTTTCATTTAAAAAAAAAAAAAAATTGATTCGTGAGTAGTAATTGGTTCGTTTAAATCCACAGATGACACGTCCAGTTCGACTAAAGAGGTGCACGTATCCTCTGGAGGGACTTACGTTTACGTGGTTGGAATCGTAGGCATCATCCCTACGGTTGGCGTATTTGTGTGGTGCATTAAGCACGTAATGTCGAGGCCACAAAAGGTATAAATAGAAATGGCATCAACTATAGATTCGATCGTGTAGCATATTTTAACGTTTTTTTAATTGCAGAATAAAGATATGACACCCAAAACAACCACGTATTCGACCGTCGATGTGCCAACTAACGAATCGCATGACGATGTTACTGCTATAGTAAGCAAGGATCAAACGCCAGATAAGGTAAGCTCGCGGCACACATTGCAACAGAAAGAAACGACGTTAAATAAATAAATAAAAGTAAATACAGGAACTACTCCATTATGGTGTCCTATTTTAAAAAGTATTATTCGGGTAAAATCTGTGCGAAAACAAAAATTATGGTTCCGTTTTCAAACAAAACCAGAAATAATTAACATCTGTAGAAGAAGGGGGGGAAAGTAGAGGAAAATAAATATATTTAAAAAGTAGTATTATAATAACAGGGTTTTTTAAGGTCATCGTGTGTAAATTAGGCCATTATCATCCCTCTCGGCTATGATTTTTCGTGTTGTTATTATCGATAATGATCTTTAGATGTCACTTGTAACATTTTCGGAGTTAATTTATCGTTTCTTCTTTGTTCCAGTACGATTATTCTTCCGTAGAAACGAACTGGAAAAGAATAAGTTTAGAGTATCCTAGACATAATTTAGACCTTTTAGAAATATTAGGCGAAGGTAATTTTGGAGTCGTGTGGAAAGCGGAGGCGGTAAATATATGCGAATCCAGGCATACCACTATTGTGGCTGTCAAGACTGTTAAAGGTCAGTTGCTTGTTAAATACGAGAATTTTTCTATACAAAAATTCTTTGTAAGTTAATTTAAATGGGAATTTTCAGAAAATGCACAGTATAAAGAAAGACAAGAGTTGTTGAGGGAATTGTCGATTATGCAAAGATTCGATCACCATCCAAACGTGGTGAAATTGCTCGGTTGTTGTACCGAAACTGGTAAAATTTTTATTTAAAAAATATTTTTTAAAGTTACTTTATTTAATTAAACGGATATATATATATATATTTTAAATTTAGAACCATACTTTTTAATAATGGAATTTGTTAAGAATGGAAAACTTCAGAGTTTTCTCAGAGAACATAGAAATAAAAGAAAGTATTATAACAGTAATGGCACCAGCCATAATTTAACATCGAGAGACCTGACAATGTTTGCGTATCAAGTAGCTCTTGGAATGGAATACATAAGCAGTGTTGGGGTAGGCAAACTAATTTTTTTCATAGGATAAATCACTATTCTTATTTTTCTTACATTATATATATGTATATATATGTTAGGTGATCCATAGAGATTTAGCAGCAAGAAATATTTTGGTGGATCATAACAATAATTGCAAAGTTGCCGATTTCGGACTTTCACGTTATTTCGAAGATGGAGATTGCAGCATATACGAACAGAAAACGAAGGTAAGATGCCGAAAATATTCAATAAAATTATCGGTATAACTATTATTTTGACACGAGAAAATCTTTTAGGGTGCTTTACCCATACGTTGGATGGCTCCGGAGTCATTACATATGAGCGTGTTCACTACAAAAAGCGACGTTTGGGCATTTGGAATTCTTTTATGGGAGATTGTTACTTTAGGTAAAATAATATTTGATATTTAGAAAAGATATACTGTTTTAAAGATATAGTATATTTTTTTTAAAACATGCTTACGTTTTCTAGGATCAACTCCATATCCGGGAATGAGTGCCAGGGAAGTTATTCATCACGTGCAACGAGGTAATACTATGGAATGCCCCGACCATTGCCATCCGGAATTATACTCGGTTATGTGTGCCTGTTGGATTACGAATCCCAATTGTAGACCGACGTTTACCATCTTATGCAAGAGATTAGAAAATCTATTGCAAGTTCAAGCTGGATACGTGGATCTCGACCATTTTCCCGAAAATAATTATTATAACTTATATCAAAGTCCCGGAGAAAAAGTGTGAACTGTTTTATAACCAAGACCAAAGATGAAATTCTTATAAAAAAAAAAAACATATCTTTGATTGGAAGATCAAACTGTCTATTTATTGGTTGGCATTTTAAATCACCGTGCAACAAAGATTCATACAAAGAAATATATATATATATAGTTATGTTATTCAAGATTAAAATATTGTAAAAGATATAAAATACGATTTTAATCACCAAGAAGAATAAGAAAATTAAAATATGGATGCCGGTGATACTTTAATATTAAATTTAAACGGCGAACAACCCGAAGAAAATATACAAAAACAGTTTACGTCCTGGAATTAAGGGTTTTTCCCCGTGTACTTTTATCATCAGATGAGCAAATTTACTATTTTATATAAATTATTATTATGATTATTAATTGTAAATATTTTGTAATTGATAAAAAAATGACACACGAAATAATCGAGTGTGCAATTTTATACAAAATCCAATGTAAATTGTTATTTTGATATAAATAGAAACAAAATATTTTGTTTGTATTTTAAGAATATAAATCACGTTGTCCATAAAAATCGTTCCCTGTCATAACACCTACAAAGATAATACAGTATTTAACTGCCTTATTGATGCACTATAACAAATGATCGGCCACGTGTAATCTTTTTAAAATTAGTAGAGCCTGAGGGAGGCAAAATGAGGCGGAGGCAGTCACCCATCCCTGTTCAAAAGCCATAGAAACGTATGAATAAAAACAGATTTTAAATCCAATTATATAAAAAAAAAACTTTTAATTTTGTTATAAAGAAGTGGTTTAAAAACTAACTTTTGGACTCCTACTGTGTCTAGGACAAGGACAGTCCTCCCCCTTCCCCTCCAGGCTCTATGCAAACCTAACAATTAGTGTCGAGTTATCTCACTAATTCATAGAATATTAATGAAAATAGGTTAATTAATTTTATGAGAAAATCATCCCATAAAATGAGGGGGGGAGAGGAGTTCTTAACACGCGTGTACTCGTAGTAAATTGAAAATTTTAAGTCTAGATTATTGTATGGATTAAATTGATTGTAGATGACTAATAGGATTTTATCGTCATCAGATTAAAAATAATAATAATAATAGAAATTTATTCCATCGCGTATTCATCCTTTGTTCATTATGATAAGCGAATTTCGATATATTGTTAGGTTAAAATTAATTACCATTGTAATAAGCGGAATATAGGTTTATTTATGGAAGAAACAAAAAGATATCTATGAATTTAGAACCTAATTTATTTATTTATTTATTTATTCTATTGTTAAAAGAATAGGAATAAAAACGCGCTAAAAATATCTACTCCTTGGAATTTAGGCTAACTTTAAAATTAAACAAATATTATTACATATAAAAACAATTAATAAATGAATAATTGAATGTATTTCCGGAATGTAAAAACACGGAGGAAGACCTAAAAGAATGATAAAATAGAACAATAATAATATCTCTATTATTATTTTGAATCGAATTGTTTATAAAGTTTCGCATGTTCAAAAGTGATTTTTCTTACGGGGAATTAATAATGAAATTTTAAATTAGCCATTATAAAACAGGAAGTACAGTATAAAACTGGAGTTTCTATTCATCTTTTTTTACTCGTTTAAAATATGCAATCCATCTTATTTTTTAAATTTCGATTACTTTTTGCCTCTCCTACTTGGTCGTTTCTAGATATTTTATGACCCCCCTTTTTGTTTCTTTCAAATTTTCTGAGGAAACTACCAATAATTGCGGAAAATATTTCATATAAAATGTCGTGTTACTATCGAAAAATGTTTTCAAATAATATTCACTTTAAAATATTTAATAATTTATTTTTTTAATCTATTAGTCTTTCTTATTCCCAAGAATATTCATGCATACAAAGTCTTATTATCGTTCTTTTATCGGTAAGAACCGGACTCTATCCTTGCTTGAGCAGACTTTCACCTCGGTTGATCGCTTTAATATTCTCCAAACGACGACAACAAAATGTACAATAATCGTACTAAAGTAGTAATTAATAAACTATAAAATGCAGAAAAACATATACAATAATATATAATTATAATAAAATGTAAACGAATTATACTAAAATGATGATTGTTCTCCCTGGGATATGTCATTCACAACTGATATTGTGTTTATTAATGAGATATAGATTAAAGTTGAGCCAGAAAAAGTTAGGAACAGGTTAGAGTGGGGGGATTAAAAGTCAGTAGAAAATTTAGCTCTTGGATTTCAGATATAAGATAGAGAAAATAAAGAAGGAATTAGACTTCAGGATGAGTTACAAAGTGTAAAATCGGACAATCCAACAATTTAAGGTCATATTTACAGGCAAATAATGGCTTAGAGGTAATTAGAGGATGGTGAGTTAGACGTTGACAAATAGAATAGGTAAATATAGGATGGCAAGAATTTAAACAGTATTATTAAATATTGACAGTGATAGCGATGGCAGAGTCTAGAAGAAAAACACGTTACTGGTGTTTTAGTTTTATATATATAAGCCAATATAAACGAAGGACATATGTCAGTTGACCATCAATAAATCTCCATTCGTATTATACTTTCGATAGTGTAGAATATTATATAAATTACCAAAATATGTAGAGCAAATGTGAGTGTCATAAGAAAGTATAATTTCTTATGCTAAAAATACAAAACTATTTCATTCCAAATACTATTTCTCACTATACTGAATCGAGTAAAATTGTATAGCACACTTTACGTAGTATTAAAGTTAATAAATTATCTTAAAAAATACGTAGTTTGTCTTTATCTGGATTAAATTTCTATGGCTATTTAAATGTATCATAGGTTAAGCTATGGTTTTCCTATTATAATTATATCACAATATGTAACAATATAACAGTTTTAAATAGATTTCTATTTAAAACCTAAATACATTAATTAATAAATCGAATTAATTAAATAGATTGCAGATGAGGATGTGAATAAATTAAATTATTTTCGATTTATATTATTCACATCCTCATCTGCAATTTCAAATGATNATTGTTTTAAATCAAATTTCTCTACGTAAATATCCAATTTTTTTATATTAAATTTTACAAAAGATTTGTCAAATTAACAAACGGGAAAATCAAAATATTTTAGATATTTCAAAATAAATTCAGCTTCAATAGTACAATACACAAACAATAAGCTCGCAAGTTGAACGTTTGAATAATGTCTTTGACTGAAAACTATAGGGAAAAAAGTGTTTAATTTCCCTTTAAAAATGCATACGTACGTATTGTTTCGTACGAAAAATGTAAGAAACAATGTTGCCGTCTCATCCGCGATGGTCGATAAATAATAAAAATTCGACTAATCAATTAAACTTCCTGCATAATTAAACATAGAGAAAGCGAAAGATATCAAACCGATACGATTGTATAGGAACGAGTAAATAAAAACTTCCGCATTTTAATATCGATCCGAAGATTAAAAGATAAAAATCTTTTTCGTTTTCAATAAAGTCAATTGCACGACAACATGGAAGTCGATAAAAATGACCTCCAGATACGAGGAAGTTAACTCCGTTCTATCCATTCAGCCAATCGGTGTTTTAGGTCGAACACACGAATCCGTGACGTAAAAAACTCGAAAATAGGACATTGTATCGACGACTCGTTCGGGATGTCATGTCTTAAAACGTTAGTCTCAATAGAAAATAATGGAAAATCGCCCGTTTACGAATAGTTTACGTGGTGTTTTGTTTTGAAACACGCGAAACTTCATCTTGTCATGTTTGTGGTAGTCGAAGTATTAGCAATTGTTGCATTATTACATAGTGTTGCAGGTAAGTGGAGTTTTTTTTAATCGTCTTGCAAAATACCTCTACCGAAATAACCGCGTAAATCTTTGTTCATTTAACATTATTTTACATTAATCTAAGTTTTCTTCATCTTATTTAAGTAAAAATTTAGCTATTTCCTTACTTGCAATAAATTTTTCTACTGGGGGGAAAAACTACTTCTAATGTTAGCTATAACATAATTAAATCTTGTCTCACTGGTTCTTCTAGTCTACAACCTTGTACCGCATTCGTATTATTTACGTTTTTACATCTTTTGTACGCAATAAACGTATAGAAAATGCAGTCGAAAAAGTTAGAAAAATCAAAATTTTTAAAGTAGATTTCTAATAAAAAATAATAGACCTTCGCGTTCTGTTAAAGGAAGCTTACTTAATAAAATAACGAAAGAGGAAACATCCGGCCGAAATATAATTAAGCAAGTATTATAGCATTAATTAACGGGAGTTACTACATTTTTTTAAATGGTTTAATTGTGTTAATGATAAGAAATAAATATTGTAATCGGGGACGTGACTACTACAATTTAGTTCACGTCTTGGAGCGAGTGATGGATCGACGTTATTGTCTCCTTTCGCGAAAATTTACGAAAACGACGCGAAACACGGACATAATGTCTTCGTAATTCCCTAATTTCTTGTTTTCGGTAGATAAAAATCTTTTTTTTCCCCTCCCCTACGTTCGGAAAAGTACCAGTGCAGAAACAAGCTCAAGGTCGACGAGTATACGAGGCTCCATACCATAAATTTTGTAGAGAAATTCATGGCAGATTTCAATTTCTATCGACTCGGTTGGCTTAATTACTTTATCGCTGCATTAATTACAAATTAAAGAACGTACTCGTTAGATTCAGTACGGCGCCGAGTAAATTTAGGTTATAGCTTCTTCGTTCGCATTAGTATTTAAGTCAATGTTCTAGGATATGGCTATTTTATGAAGAACAATGGTCAATTTAACTGGTAGGAAATTCAAATTTAGTATGATGACTTTAAGTTAAGCACGTATAATGCTAACTGTTAACATAATTTAGTTTAATAGAAGGAAGCTACTAGGTAAAAAATCATCATTAAATGTTACTTTATAAAAGAAAAGTATGCTATAGTCAATGATAATTAAGTTAAAGACGATTAAAATTCGGAAATTTATCATTTTAAGTTGTTACAGCCTTAAAAAAACCGCGCACAAAAGCAATAATTCATCATCGTTCCTCTTTCATCGACCATTCTGTTGAACAGTAATGACATTTAAAATCACGAGGTTTTGTGTAGTGTATTTGGGCGTAGTATTAAATATTAATTAAGTTTGTATTGCTTTTACCATTGTAAAGGGGATGATTATTTTCTGGTTTCGTTTTCATAAAAACTAGACACGTTAAGAAAATGCAAATTAAGTTCATTCTGCTTGATAAACTGGAGAGGTTACATGTTAAATTTTCCCACCCTCGGTAAACGTTGGCACTCCCATATTTTAAAAATCAAGTTTGGGAGTTTTCAAAATGTTTAAAGAAAAATGTGGAATGCGGAAGAAAGAGGCAGAGCTATTTTCTTTTTGTGTATGATTTCTTTTAAATATTCTACAAGATGAAATGATTAAACGTGATCTTTAATTAAAGACCCCGCTTTACGACCGCTGGCTTTTAAACTCCCTGCCCGCCCTCCCGTTAAAACCTCAATTATAATTACGAAAATTCTATAAAAATTAATTAACTGATATATTGTTAAAGCTTTATTTCCGGGAACTCGATTTATATCGAGATATCAACGGCTCGATTTACGACGTCTCGTTTAACGACCAATCGAATTGGATTGACAAAAGTGGGTCCTGCCGTATAAGGAATTTCGTTAGAATAAATTTTAACGCGGAATACAATATCGAATTGATATATTTTAACGTGATTTAACGAAGCAAAGTGAATCGGTTTCGCAAATTTTCACGCGATAATTGCAGAAAATGTTACCTTTAACCTTTCGGAATCAGGAATCGTGCATGGCTGCATTTAATAGCTGACACCATTTACTATAAATAATCGAAAGAAAATTGAAGCATCTCTTTTTTTTATGTTATGTTTTGTTTTGTTTTTTTCCCCTGCAGAAGCAGTCATCGTTAAAACTACAAATGCTAACGAAAACGTTACTTCCACTCCACTTCGCCTTCGTTTACGATGGCCCGGAAAAAATTTCCGGACGTCGACGACGACGATCTCCTCCACATCGACCATACCAACCACCACCTCCGTGGCATCAAAATCAACGATACAAATTCAGGAGGAAAATGTTACTACAGGATCTGAAAATACGAAGGCAAATGCCGAAAACATCTCTTCCACGACTGAAAATTTGGTGAAATTAAACGAATTCGGTAGCGCGACCGAAAGTTCGCCATTTTCGTGGAATTATTCGACCGTCCCTTCTATATTTAGTAATTACTTCTTCAAAATTTTCCCAACCGAGACAATAGACAATAGCGAAAACAAATTTTCGATGTCGAAAGAAGATAACGTTACGACTACTTCTACTTCTACTTCTTCTTCTCCGGCGAATTTTTATCAGGAAGCAGAAACGACAGAAATCGTTAAAAAACAAACCAGTTCACCCGGCTACGAAATACCCGTCGTGGATTTCAGTTCGACAGAAAAAGTGGCCGACGTAAACTTATTTAATCCCTCTAAACCAAAGAATAAAGGTGAGGTTAAACCAGCAGGCAATGAACTGATGATCTACAGCGTCGAAGACGTTGTTTACCCACATTTTCATTTAAAAAAAAAAAAAAATTGATTCGTGAGTAGTAATTGGTTCGTTTAAATCCACAGATGACACGTCCAGTTCGACTAAAGAGGTGCACGTATCCTCTGGAGGGACTTACGTTTACGTGGTTGGAATCGTAGGCATCATCCCTACGGTTGGCGTATTTGTGTGGTGCATTAAGCACGTAATGTCGAGGCCACAAAAGGTATAAATAGAAATGGCATCAACTATAGATTCGATCGTGTAGCATATTTTAACGTTTTTTTAATTGCAGAATAAAGATATGACACCCAAAACAACCACGTATTCGACCGTCGATGTGCCAACTAACGAATCGCATGACGATGTTACTGCTATAGTAAGCAAGGATCAAACGCCAGATAAGGTAAGCTCGCGGCACACATTGCAACAGAAAGAAACGACGTTAAATAAATAAAAAAAAGTAAATACAGGAACTACTCCATTATGGTGTCCTATTTTAAAAAGTATTATTCGGGTAAAATCTGTGCGAAAACAAAAATTATGGTTCCGTTTTCAAACAAAACCAGAAATAATTAACATCTGTAGAAGAAGGGGGGAAAGTAGAGGAAAATAAATATATTTAAAAAGTAGTATTATAATAACAGGGTTTTTTAAGGTCATCGTGTGTAAATTAGGCCATTATCATCCCTCTCGGCTATGATTTTTCGTGTTGTTATTATCGATAATGATCTTTAGATGTCACTTGTAACATTTTCGGAGTTAATTTATCGTTTCTTCTTTGTTCCAGTACGATTATTCTTCCGTAGAAACGAACTGGAAAAGAATAAGTTTAGAGTATCCTAGACATAATTTAGACCTTTTAGAAATATTAGGCGAAGGTAATTTTGGAGTCGTGTGGAAAGCGGAGGCGGTAAATATATGCGAATCCAGGCATACCACTATTGTGGCTGTCAAGACTGTTAAAGGTCAGTTGCTTGTTAAATACGAGAATTTTTCTATACAAAAATTCTTTGTAAGTTAATTTAAATGGGAATTTTCAGAAAATGCACAGTATAAAGAAAGACAAGAGTTGTTGAGGGAATTGTCGATTATGCAAAGATTCGATCACCATCCAAACGTGGTGAAATTGCTCGGTTGTTGTACCGAAACTGGTAAAATTTTTATTTAAAAAATATTTTTTAAAGTTACTTTATTTAATTAAACGGATATATATATATATATTTTAAATTTAGAACCATACTTTTTAATAATGGAATTTGTTAAGAATGGAAAACTTCAGAGTTTTCTCAGAGAACATAGAAATAAAAGAAAGTATTATAACAGTAATGGCACCAGCCATAATTTAACATCGAGAGACCTGACAATGTTTGCGTATCAAGTAGCTCTTGGAATGGAATACATAAGCAGTGTTGGGGTAGGCAAACTAATTTTTTTCATAGGATAAATCACTATTCTTATTTTTCTTACATTATATATATGTATATATATGTTAGGTGATCCATAGAGATTTAGCAGCAAGAAATATTTTGGTGGATCATAACAATAATTGCAAAGTTGCCGATTTCGGACTTTCACGTTATTTCGAAGATGGAGATTGCAGCATATACGAACAGAAAACGAAGGTAAGATGCCGAAAATATTCAATAAAATTATCGGTATAACTATTATTTTGACACGAGAAAATCTTTTAGGGTGCTTTACCCATACGTTGGATGGCTCCGGAGTCATTACATATGAGCGTGTTCACTACAAAAAGCGACGTTTGGGCATTTGGAATTCTTTTATGGGAGATTGTTACTTTAGGTAAAATAATATTTGATATTTAGAAAAGATATACTGTTTTAAAGATATAGTATATTTTTTTTAAAACATGCTTACGTTTTCTAGGATCAACTCCATATCCGGGAATGAGTGCCAGGGAAGTTATTCATCACGTGCAACGAGGTAATACTATGGAATGCCCCGACCATTGCCATCCGGAATTATACTCGGTTATGTGTGCCTGTTGGATTACGAATCCAAATTGTAGACCGACGTTTACCATCTTATGCAAGAGATTAGAAAATCTATTGCAAGTTCAAGCTGGATACGTGGATCTCGACCATTTTCCCGAAAATAATTATTATAACTTATATCAAAGTCCCGGAGAAAAAGTGTGAACTGTTTTATAACCAAGACCAAAGATGAAATTCTTATAAAAAAAAAAAACATATCTTTGATTGGAAGATCAAACTGTCTATTTATTGGTTGGCATTTTAAATCACCGTGCAACAAAGATTCATACAAAGAAATATATATATATATAGTTATGTTATTCAAGATTAAAATATTGTAAAAGATATAAAATACGATTTTAATCACCAAGAAGAATAAGAAAATTAAAATATGGATGCCGGTGATACTTTAATATTAAATTTAAACGGCGAACAACCCGAAGAAAATATACAAAAACAGTTTACGTCCTGGAATTAAGGGTTTTTCCCCGTGTACTTTTATCATCAGATGAGCAAATTTACTATTTTATATAAATTATTATTATGATTATTAATTGTAAATATTTTGTAATTGATAAAAAAATGACACACGAAATAATCGAGTGTGCAATTTTATACAAAATCCAATGTAAATTGTTATTTTGATATAAATAGAAACAAAATATTTTGTTTGTATTTTAAGAATATAAATCACGTTGTCCATAAAAATCGTTCCCTGTCATAACACCTACAAAGATAATACAGTATTTAACTGCCTTATTGATGCACTATAACAAATGATCGGCCACGTGTAATCTTTTTAAAATTAGTAGAGCCTGAGGGAGGCAAAATGAGGCGGAGGCAGTCACCCATCCCTGTTCAAAAGCCATAGAAACGTATGAATAAAAACAGATTTTAAATCCAATTATATAAAAAAAAAACTTTTAATTTTGTTATAAAGAAGTGGTTTAAAAACTAACTTTTGGACTCCTACTGTGTCTAGGACAAGGACAGTCCTCCCCCTTCCCCTCCAGGCTCTATGCAAACCTAACAATTAGTGTCGAGTTATCTCACTAATTCATAGAATATTAATGAAAATAGGTTAATTAATTTTATGAGAAAATCATCCCATAAAATGAGGGGGGGAGAGGAGTTCTTAACACGCGTGTACTCGTAGTAAATTGAAAATTTTAAGTCTAGATTATTGTATGGATTAAATTGATTGTAGATGACTAATAGGATTTTATCGTCATCAGATTAAAAATAATAATAATAATAGAAATTTATTCCATCGCGTATTCATCCTTTGTTCATTATGATAAGCGAATTTCGATATATTGTTAGGTTAAAATTAATTACCATTGTAATAAGCGGAATATAGGTTTATTTATGGAAGAAACAAAAAGATATCTATGAATTTAGAACCTAATTTATTTATTTATTTATTTATTCTATTGTTAAAAGAATAGGAATAAAAACGCGCTAAAAATATCTACTCCTTGGAATTTAGGCTAACTTTAAAATTAAACAAATATTATTACATATAAAAACAATTAATAAATGAATAATTGAATGTATTTCCGGAATGTAAAAACACGGAGGAAGACCTAAAAGAATGATAAAATAGAACAATAATAATATCTCTATTATTATTTTGAATCGAATTGTTTATAAAGTTTCGCATGTTCAAAAGTGATTTTTCTTACGGGGAATTAATAATGAAATTTTAAATTAGCCATTATAAAACAGGAAGTACAGTATAAAACTGGAGTTTCTATTCATCTTTTTTTACTCGTTTAAAATATGCAATCCATCTTATTTTTTAAATTTCGATTACTTTTTGCCTCTCCTACTTGGTCGTTTCTAGATATTTTATGACCCCCCTTTTTGTTTCTTTCAAATTTTCTGAGGAAACTACCAATAATTGCGGAAAATATTTCATATAAAATGTCGTGTTACTATCGAAAAATGTTTTCAAATAATATTCACTTTAAAATATTTAATAATTTATTTTTTTAATCTATTAGTCTTTCTTATTCCCAAGAATATTCATGCATACAAAGTCTTATTATCGTTCTTTTATCGGTAAGAACCGGACTCTATCCTTGCTTGAGCAGACTTTCACCTCGGTTGATCGCTTTAATATTCTCCAAACGACGACAACAAAATGTACAATAATCGTACTAAAGTAGTAATTAATAAACTATAAAATGCAGAAAAACATATACAATAATATATAATTATAATAAAATGTAAACGAATTATACTAAAATGATGATTGTTCTCCCTGGGATATGTCATTCACAACTGATATTGTGTTTATTAATGAGATATAGATTAAAGTTGAGCCAGAAAAAGTTAGGAACAGGTTAGAGTGGGGGGATTAAAAGTCAGTAGAAAATTTAGCTCTTGGATTTCAGATATAAGATAGAGAAAATAAAGAAGGAATTAGACTTCAGGATGAGTTACAAAGTGTAAAATCGGACAATCCAACAATTTAAGGTCATATTTACAGGCAAATAATGGCTTAGAGGTAATTAGAGGATGGTGAGTTAGACGTTGACAAATAGAATAGGTAAATATAGGATGGCAAGAATTTAAACAGTATTATTAAATATTGACAGTGATAGCGATGGCAGAGTCTAGAAGAAAAACACGTTACTGGTGTTTTAGTTTTATATATATAAGCCAATATAAACGAAGGACATATGTCAGTTGACCATCAATAAATCTCCATTCGTATTATACTTTCGATAGTGTAGAATATTATATAAATTACCAAAATATGTAGAGCAAATGNAAAGGCATTTTCCCTTCTGCATTAATTCATTATGCTTTTCCCAATTATATTGTCATAGATATACAATGAAAAATACAATATAGAAAAATGGAAATGCATGATTTATTAAACAGATACATTGTACAAATAGAAATTATACAGAAAACTTGAATACATATGAATACATAATTCTGAATTGAGATATTTAAAAATTTAATGAAAATTAATTTTAAAATATTAACAAAAGTATAGAGATATATTAAAAATTGTATTTTAAATTTAATTTATTCACATCCAAAAAGTAGTTGATGACGATAGTTGATATGCTAGTATTCTGCAAGTAGTTTTAAAATCTTAAATAGAATTCTATGATTTTGAAATTGAGAGAAATGACATATTCTGGTTTGTGTTAAGAAATGGTTGACAATATTTTTCTAATTTTTATACATAATATAAAACTAAGAAAGGTAATTACGAATAAGTTTTTTCTTGAAAAACTAGAAAAAAAAATTACAAAACTGCTTGAAAACAGCAAAACCAGTTGAATAAATCATCATCTTTCCGCCGCAAAGCGACTCTAGCGCCAGCTATCGGCTACCTGATACATTAACTCTAGTTTTATTTGTTTACATCAACGCAACACACGGGCAATCTGCCGAGGGTGTATACATCTCTGGAGGACTTTCGAAGGGAAACGTGTCCCTATTTAGGTGTTACAAACGTGAAGAAACCCGAAAAACTCCACGTGGCCAGGCGCGAACCCGCGACCAGCTGTCAGCGGTTTTATCCACTCGGGCTCTCGGCCACAGGAGCCTCTTCTATCTTTCCACCTCCTCGATCTTTAACCATCCCGTAAAGATCCCGTAATACCCAAATCTCCTTGCAAAATTTCTTAACCTTTTCTGTTTCACGTACCTCTTTTCCAAGTAATGAAGATCACGGACCCCTTCTCGGAATGAAGTTTTCAAATGCAGTTGGTCGCGTGGTTGTATTTCACCAACGAGCTGGCCACATGGAATTTTCTGGGTTTTTTTTCACGGTAATAACACTTAAATTGGGTCCAATTTCGCGTAGATAGTCCTCCCGGGAGACATCTCCTCGACAGATCGCGTTGCCATAACCAAATAAACCAATCCTCATCTCCCTTTTTATTTCTCTACTTATTTGAAGACCATCTTTCAAAGATCCTACACAAAAAAAATCTCCATTCTCTTTCTTTTTATTAGAAAATCAAAAAATCACCGAGAACGCCAAAACTAATTGCATGTAATAGAATAATGTGATTCACGAATATCCACTTTTATACATTTCTTAAACTTGTACATTTTGAATGTTACATTTTATGATATAGTTTCATTATTTAAAATAACTCGTAGAAATAAATTGAGAGTTGAAATTTTTGTCCTCCCTAAACCGGTAAAAATACATTTCTCTCGGTTTATGAGATTGAAAAATTCTTTAGAAAAGAAGTAAAATGAAATTAATATATACAGTACGAAGAAAGTTCATTTTTTTCAACAATTGATTATTTATTGTTAGCGCTCTTCGACAATACTTTTTGCTCTCGATTGTTATAGAAGTACTGTATACATTGTTGATTTTCTGCGTTAAGTTGCTAATTGATGGACTTCTTTCTAAGTCCTGACACCCGCGACGTATTCATTGCAATAGATCTTCATTGAAATCAAATCTAAAATATTTAGATATTACCTCATACAATGAGGAAATCGAGGCCGAAATGTGGATTTTAGACATCGAGTTGGACCAAAATAAAAACTCTATCCGAACCACTTTACAATCCACGAGAGAAGACAGCTCTATTTATCCTTTCTCCGAAAGCCCGCATAGGGCGAAGACAGAAAACACCAAAGGATAAAGAAGACAATCAAAGAAGCATTTATAAAATACTGAAAAATTCTAAGTACCAAATTTTACTTTCTAACCGTTTGGACTTTGAGCTTATTATTAATTCATCTCGATTATATTATAAGAATACAAATTATAAAAATACATTGTCATATTTACAACTGCCTTTTAAATTCACAATTATCATAGTGATGTCTTACAAGCTTAATAATTTCAAGATCATCACTTTCTTAGCCTTAGAAACACTAAATACAATTTACCAAATATGACTATTTTTATAATTAAAATATTATAAATGTAAAGTGATGGATATTTACTCACAATAAACACTTCATTTGAACCAGCTGAAACACCAGACTAATATTACGCACTACCACACTCGAGTTCTGTGGCTAATTTGTATATTCATACACTTCAAGCGTCATCTATTATTACGTCATTTTTTATTATTCATTATTACGTTAATTATTAATCTAATTTTAATTAAATTAATTGCATCTAATTTTATTCCTAAATTGTCATTAATTCTTTTTTTTTCTGATTTAACTTTTAAAATTTTTGAGGCCACAATTATCTATACACATTATTTCAATTCAAAAATCCCCCCCCCGAACGGAGTTAATTAGATGACCGGGGGGGGGGCGAGTTTATTGCTAACAGGAAAAGTATGATATACGAGGGAAAGACAATTAGTACTAAAATCGAGAGCATTGTGACTATATCATAATAAATAATTGCTGGCTGTTTGTTTTCTTCCATTATTTTTAAGAAATGGGAAGGATATTACGAGTGATGTAAATAAATAAAGATGCAGTTTTAATTTAAAATCGTTTTTTAAGGCCGTTGTTAATACGCGCGTTTAACGGAAAAGAATATTTAAGATAATTAGTTTAATTAATTAAGTAATGTATTTTATACGAATTGCAGGAAAACTGCTTTGGAATTTGTCGAATTAACGATTTGGGGCCGAAAAATCGATCCCCGAAAATAGGCAACTCTGATTCCTGTATGTGACTTTTTACTTGGCTCGGAGTCACAGCCGCGATAAGGATAGATAATGTCATTCTATAATATCAAAAACAGCCATCACAAAATAATATCGTTTCTTGTATATATTCATATGCTACTCTAAAATCTCACCTCTCCATATTGAAATTATTAGTCGCTACACGAGAAATCTGTGCCGCCTTCCATGGTATGTGCTGAAAACACTTTATATAGGTAGAGAAGAAAACTTTTTTTGAATAATTGTAAATCCCAATCAATCAGATACTGTAAGAGAAAAATGCCCCTTCCTCTTCGAACGATATTTTAAGGAACTAACCAATCATCCTTCATCCCGAACTCCGCCACACATTTGACTCCTTTCCTACTCGCGTCCTTCAGGCCCTTTTATCAAAAACAAAATTTTTTCCCTGTATCTGATTGTGATTTAAATCACGTGGCAAGGTAATAAAATGTATAAACTATCTTCATATCAGACTCTACCCAAAAAGCTCTATAATTTTGACAGGGAAAAAACATTTACGGGTTGAAAAAACTGCCTTATGAGGTCCACAGTGAAAGGGAGAGTTATGACAATTGGACAAAGTTGAACAGGGGGAGGGTTTGAACTTCAAATTTTTAGTTTATTACTATATGAATAATATAATGCATAAAGGTTTTGCGGGAAATTTGAATTTTGCTGGACGTCCAAAGAGGGGAGGGGGTTAGAATTTCGTGTGAAAATCTCTTTTCTATTGAAAACGTTCTACGCCCAGGGAATAATCCCTCAACCCGACTATGTTGTCGATAATATTCCACGATTGACGAGGAAAATATTTTTGATAGAAGAGTTGATTTCTACAATTATTATTTAATATAAATGAAGTTACTAAATCATTTTATTTCCCCCCAATAATTTCTTTACGAATTGAGTACACCCTGCCACTGGTAATGCACTAGATTTGATGTTCAAGGATGTCTGAGGTTGTGCTAATTTGCATACTTTCTTTCAGGACACGTCGTTTTAAAATTTATAAAACATTAAAAATGAAAGTTAAATGATTTTGATATGAATAGAGTCGCAATGAAATAATATATGAGTCATTTTAGATTCATTTTTCTGCTGTAAACATTAGGTGATATACACATATATCACCTAATGTTTAAGCGGTTATATATATAAATTTTTTCAATATTCTGAATATGTATAAAAGTAAAATGTTTAAAATTGATAANATAAAAAAAAAAACATATCTTTGATTGGAAGATCAAACTGTCTATTTATTGGTTGGCATTTTAAATCACCGTGCAACAAAGATTCATACAAAGAAATATATATATATATAGTTATGTTATTCAAGATTAAAATATTGTAAAAGATATAAAATACGATTTTAATCACCAAGAAGAATAAGAAAATTAAAATATGGATGCCGGTGATACTTTAATATTAAATTTAAACGGCGAACAACCCGAAGAAAATATACAAAAACAGTTTACGTCCTGGAATTAAGGGTTTTTCCCCGTGTACTTTTATCATCAGATGAGCAAATTTACTATTTTATATAAATTATTATTATGATTATTAATTGTAAATATTTTGTAATTGATAAAAAAATGACACACGAAATAATCGAGTGTGCAATTTTATACAAAATCCAATGTAAATTGTTATTTTGATATAAATAGAAACAAAATATTTTGTTTGTATTTTAAGAATATAAATCACGTTGTCCATAAAAATCGTTCCCTGTCATAACACCTACAAAGATAATACAGTATTTAACTGCCTTATTGATGCACTATAACAAATGATCGGCCACGCGTAATCTTTTTAAAATTAGTAGAGCCTGAGGGAGGCAAAATGAGGCGGAGGCAGTCACCCATCCCTGTTCAAAAGCCATAGAAACGTATGAATAAAAACAGATTTTAAATCCAATTATATAAAAAAAAAACTTTTAATTTTGTTATAAAGAAGTGGTTTAAAAACTAACTTTTGGACTCCTACTGTGTCTAGGACAAGGACAGTCCTCCCCCTTCCCCTCCAGGCTCTATGCAAACCTAACAATTAGTGTCGAGTTATCTCACTAATTCATAGAATATTAATGAAAATAGGTTAATTAATTTTATGAGAAAATCATCCCATAAAATGAGGGGGGGAGAGGAGTTCTTAACACGCGTGTACTCGTAGTAAATTGAAAATTTTAAGTCTAGATTATTGTATGGATTAAATTGATTGTAGATGACTAATAGGATTTTATCGTCATCAGATTAAAAATAATAATAATAATAGAAATTTATTCCATCGCGTATTCATCCTTTGTTCATTATGATAAGCGAATTTCGATATATTGTTAGGTTAAAATTAATTACCATTGTAATAAGCGGAATATAGGTTTATTTATGGAAGAAACAAAAAGATATCTATGAATTTAGAACCTAATTTATTTATTTATTTATTTATTCTATTGTTAAAAGAATAGGAATAAAAACGCGCTAAAAATATCTACTCCTTGGAATTTAGGCTAACTTTAAAATTAAACAAATATTATTACATATAAAAACAATTAATAAATGAATAATTGAATGTATTTCCGGAATGTAAAAACACGGAGGAAGACCTAAAAGAATGATAAAATAGAACAATAATAATATCTCTATTATTATTTTGAATCGAATTGTTTATAAAGTTTCGCATGTTCAAAAGTGATTTTTCTTACGGGGAATTAATAATGAAATTTTAAATTAGCCATTATAAAACAGGAAGTACAGTATAAAACTGGAGTTTCTATTCATCTTTTTTTACTCGTTTAAAATATGCAATCCATCTTATTTTTTAAATTTCGATTACTTTTTGCCTCTCCTACTTGGTCGTTTCTAGATATTTTATGACCCCCCTTTTTGTTTCTTTCAAATTTTCTGAGGAAACTACCAATAATTGCGGAAAATATTTCATATAAAATGTCGTGTTACTATCGAAAAATGTTTTCAAATAATATTCACTTTAAAATATTTAATAATTTATTTTTTTAATCTATTAGTCTTTCTTATTCCCAAGAATATTCATGCATACAAAGTCTTATTATCGTTCTTTTATCGGTAAGAACCGGACTCTATCCTTGCTTGAGCAGACTTTCACCTCGGTTGATCGCTTTAATATTCTCCAAACGACGACAACAAAATGTACAATAATCGTACTAAAGTAGTAATTAATAAACTATAAAATGCAGAAAAACATATACAATAATATATAATTATAATAAAATGTAAACGAATTATACTAAAATGATGATTGTTCTCCCTGGGATATGTCATTCACAACTGATATTGTGTTTATTAATGAGATATAGATTAAAGTTGAGCCAGAAAAAGTTAGGAACAGGTTAGAGTGGGGGGATTAAAAGTCAGTAGAAAATTTAGCTCTTGGATTTCAGATATAAGATAGAGAAAATAAAGAAGGAATTAGACTTCAGGATGAGTTACAAAGTGTAAAATCGGACAATCCAACAATTTAAGGTCATATTTACAGGCAAATAATGGCTTAGAGGTAATTAGAGGATGGTGAGTTAGACGTTGACAAATAGAATAGGTAAATATAGGATGGCAAGAATTTAAACAGTATTATTAAATATTGACAGTGATAGCGATGGCAGAGTCTAGAAGAAAAACACGTTACTGGTGTTTTAGTTTTATATATATAAGCCAATATAAACGAAGGACATATGTCAGTTGACCATCAATAAATCTCCATTCGTATTATACTTTCGATAGTGTAGAATATTATATAAATTACCAAAATATGTAGAGCAAATGTGAGTGTCATAAGAAAGTATAATTTCTTATGCTAAAAATACAAAACTATTTCATTCCAAATACTATTTCTCACTATACTGAATCGAGTAAAATTGTATAGCACACTTTACGTAGTATTAAAGTTAATAAATTATCTTAAAAAATACGTAGTTTGTCTTTATCTGGATTAAATTTCTATGGCTATTTAAATGTATCATAGGTTAAGCTATGGTTTTCCTATTATAATTATATCACAATATGTAACAATATAACAGTTTTAAATAGATTTCTATTTAAAACCTAAATACATTAATTAATAAATCGAATTAATTAAATAGATTGCAGATGAGGATGTGAATAAATTAAATTATTTTCGATTTATATTATTCACATCCTCATCTGCAATTTCAAATGATCATCTTATTAAATTTTTCTAAAAACCAAAATATACTTTTTCATTCTTTATACATAATATAAAACTAAGAAAGGTAATTACGAATAAGTTTTTTCTTGAAAAACTAGAAAAAAAAATTACAAAACTGCTTGAAAACAGCAAAACCAGTTGAATAAATCATCATCTTTCCGCCGCAAAGCGACTCTAGCGCCAGCTATCGGCTACCTGATACATTAACTCTAGTTTTATTTATTTACATCAACGCAACACACGGGCAATCTGCCGAGGGTGTATACATCTCTGGAGGACTTTCGAAGGGAAACGTGTCCCTATTTAGGTGTTACAAACGTGAAGAAACCCGAAAAACTCCACGTGGCCAGGCGCGAACCCGCGACCAGCTGTCAGCGGTTTTATCCACTCGGGCTCTCGGCCACAGGAGCCTCTTCTATCTTTCCACCTCCTCGATCTTTAACCATCCCGTAAAGATCCCGTAATACCCAAATCTCCTTGCAAAATTTCTTAACCTTTTCTGTTTCACGTACCTCTTTTCCAAGTAATGAAGATCACGGACCCCTTCTCGGAATGAAGTTTTCAAATGCAGTTGGTCGCGTGGTTGTATTTCACCAACGAGCTGGCCACATGGAATTTTCTGGGTTTTTTTTCACGGTAATAACACTTAAATTGGGTCCAATTTCGCGTAGATAGTCCTCCCGGGAGACATCTCCTCGACAGATCGCGTTGCCATAACCAAATAAACCAATCCTCATCTCCCTTTTTATTTCTCTACTTATTTGAAGACCATCTTTCAAAGATCCTACACAAAAAAAATCTCCATTCTCTTTCTTTTTATTAGAAAATCAAAAAATCACCGAGAACGCCAAAACTAATTGCATGTAATAGAATAATGTGATTCACGAATATCCACTTTTATACATTTCTTAAACTTGTACATTTTGAATGTTACATTTTATGATATAGTTTCATTATTTAAAATAACTCGTAGAAATAAATTGAGAGTTGAAATTTTTGTCCTCCCTAAACCGGTAAAAATACATTTCTCTCGGTTTATGAGATTGAAAAATTCTTTAGAAAAGAAGTAAAATGAAATTAATATATACAGTACGAAGAAAGTTCATTTTTTTCAACAATTGATTATTTATTGTTAGCGCTCTTCGACAATACTTTTTGCTCTCGATTGTTATAGAAGTACTGTATACATTGTTGATTTTCTGCGTTAAGTTGCTAATTGATGGACTTCTTTCTAAGTCCTGACACCCGCGACGTATTCATTGCAATAGATCTTCATTGAAATCAAATCTAAAATATTTAGATATTACCTCATACAATGAGGAAATCGAGGCCGAAATGTGGATTTTAGACATCGAGTTGGACCAAAATAAAAACTCTATCCGAACCACTTTACAATCCACGAGAGAAGACAGCTCTATTTATCCTTTCTCCGAAAGCCCGCATAGGGCGAAGACAGAAAACACCAAAGGATAAAGAAGACAATCAAAGAAGCATTTATAAAATACTGAAAAATTCTAAGTACCAAATTTTACTTTCTAACCGTTTGGACTTTGAGCTTATTATTAATTCATCTCGATTATATTATAAGAATACAAATTATAAAAATACATTGTCATATTTACAACTGCCTTTTAAATTCACAATTATCATAGTGATGTCTTACAAGCTTAATAATTTCAAGATCATCACTTTCTTAGCCTTAGAAACACTAAATACAATTTACCAAATATGACTATTTTTATAATTAAAATATTATAAATGTAAAGTGATGGATATTTACTCACAATAAACACTTCATTTGAACCAGCTGAAACACCAGACTAATATTACGCACTACCACACTCGAGTTCTGTGGCTAATTTGTATATTCATACACTTCAAGCGTCATCTATTATTACGTCATTTTTTATTATTCATTATTACGTTAATTATTAATCTAATTTTAATTAAATTAATTGCATCTAATTTTATTACTAAATTGTCATTAATTCTTTTTTTTTTTCTGATTTAACTTTTAAAATTTTTGAGGCCACAATTATCTATACATATTATTTCAATTCAAAAATTCCCCCCCCCCCCTTNTATTATTACGTCATTTTTTATTATTCATTATTACGTTAATTATTAATCTAATTTTAATTAAATTAATTGCATCTAATTTTATTCCTAAATTGTCATTAATTCTTTTTTTTTCTGATTTAACTTTTAAAATTTTTGAGGCCACAATTATCTATACACATTATTTCAAGTCAAAAATCCCCCCCCCGAACGGAGTTAATTAGATGACCGGGGGGGGGGCGAGTTTATTGCTAACAGGAAAAGTATGATATACGAGGGAAAGACAATTAGTACTAAAATCGAGAGCATTGTGACTATATCATAATAAATAATTGCTGGCTGTTTGTTTTCTTCCATTATTTTTAAGAAATGGGAAGGATATTACGAGTGATGTAAATAAATAAAGATGCAGTTTTAATTTAAAATCGTTTTTTAAGGCCGTTGTTAATACGCGCGTTTAACGGAAAAGAATATTTAAGATAATTAGTTTAATTAATTAAGTAATGTATTTTATACGAATTGCAGGAAAACTGCTTTGGAATTTGTCGAATTAACGATTTGGGGCCGAAAAATCGATCCCCGAAAATAGGCAACTCTGATTCCTGTATGTGACTTTTTACTTGGCTCGGAGTCACAGCCGCGATAAGGATAGATAATGTCATTCTATAATATCAAAAACAGCCATCACAAAATAATATCGTTTCTTGTATATATTCATATGCTACTCTAAAATCTCACCTCTCCATATTGAAATTATTAGTCGCTACACGAGAAATCTGTGCCGCCTTCCATGGTATGTGCTGAAAACACTTTATATAGGTAGAGAAGAAAACTTTTTTTGAATAATTGTAAATCCCAATCAATCAGATACTGTAAGAGAAAAATGCCCCTTCCTCTTCGAACGATATTTTAAGGAACTAACCAATCATCCTTCATCCCGAACTCCGCCACACATTTGACTCCTTTCCTACTCGCGTCCTTCAGGCCCTTTTATCAAAAACAAAATTTTTTCCCTGTATCTGATTGTGATTTAAATCACGTGGCAAGGTAATAAAATGTATAAACTATCTTCATATCAGACTCTACCCAAAAAGCTCTATAATTTTGACAGGGAAAAAACATTTACGGGTTGAAAAAACTGCCTTATGAGGTCCACAGTGAAAGGGAGAGTTATGACAATTGGACAAAGTTGAACAGGGGGAGGGTTTGAACTTCAAATTTTTAGTTTATTACTATATGAATAATATAATGCATAAAGGTTTTGCGGGAAATTTGAATTTTGCTGGACGTCCAAAGAGGGGAGGGGGTTAGAATTTCGTGTGAAAATCTCTTTTCTATTGAAAACGTTCTACGCCCAGGGAATAATCCCTCAACCCGACTATGTTGTCGATAATATTCCACGATTGACGAGGAAAATATTTTTGATAGAAGAGTTGATTTCTACAATTATTATTTAATATAAATGAAGTTACTAAATCATTTTATTTCCCCCCAATAATTTCTTTACGAATTGAGTACACCCTGCCACTGGTAATGCACTAGATTTGATGTTCAAGGATGTCTGAGGTTGTGCTAATTTGCATACTTTCTTTCAGGACACGTCGTTTTAAAATTTATAAAACATTAAAAATGAAAGTTAAATGATTTTGATATGAATAGAGTCGCAATGAAATAATATATGAGTCATTTTAGATTCATTTTTCTGCTGTAAACATTAGGTGATATACACATATATCACCTAATGTTTAAGCGGTTATATATATAAATTTTTTCAATATTCTGAATATGTATAAAAGTAAAATGTTTAAAATTGATAATTATTAATTATAAATGTTCATGAATAAAAAATACATTCGACAATTCCTTTAAATGATTTTTTAATATTAAAAATTTAACCAAATAATAAAGAGTCATTTATTTATCACAATAAATTATAATATATACTTTTTTTTTTATTTATCAACTAATTAAAGCAGAATTTTAAATGCTTTTGAAAATTAATATTTTAAAATAATAACTGATTTTTAAACCATACCTTCAGTGTAAAGAGTATAGGTAAACTTCTTTATAAAATGCAACACTCAAATTATGAAACAACTTCTGTACATTTGGTTATCATTTTTCATTTGTTTTTTTTTTATAAATACAACTTTTTTTAACAAGTTCAAAAAGTATTAATTAGGAACCAAGATTCTATTATGAAATAAAGGATAAGAATAATATAAAAGGTAAGAAAAGTTACATTCTATTTAACTATGTTTCTCTATCGGAACATATAAATTACAATCAAAATTTTTCCATTTGTCACAGAATGATGTAAAAAAATACTTGTTTGAAAGATTTTCGCATAGATGGCTTCACCTGTTGGATTTATTTACTTATTTCTTTTTATTTTTTAATTATTTAAAAATTTTCTCCTCCGCAATCCTCATCAGAATGTAGCACATCGTCGTCTTCAATCTAGAATGCAAAAAAAGAAAAAACTTTTTTAAAAAAGAAACTAAAGAAATTGAATATAAAACAGTAAATTTAATTACCTCTTGCCCTAAGGCTTTTAATCGTTGCTGATAATTAGAAATTTTAGTATCTTGTTCTGTAAGTAGGACTAGAAGATCTTCTTGTTCTGAAGTTAACTTTGACTTTTCTGTTTGAACATCTTTTAACTCTTTCTACAAAATATTTTCCAATAATGTATCTAATGAAGTTAAACAAGAAAATTAAAAATATTAAAATTTATAATTACTTCAATTTCAGAGTTCTTAGATTGAGCCTCTTTTAATTCTTTTTCTAGATGATCTACATTCTGTTTGAGACTTTCAATTTCTTTATTTAATTGTTCAATCATTTTTTGGCTTTCTGAATTTTCATTTTGTTGTGCTTCAGATGTATTTTCTATATCTTTTGATTCATTCTAAAACAATTATAGATAATTTAATAATACATAAATATATTAAGTAAGTATTTATGAAATTATGAAATCAAACATACCATTCTACATATTACTTCATTTTTTTCTTTTAATTCTTCTTGTATCTTTTCATACTTCTGACGTAATTCCTCTAGCTCCTGTTTTACTTGATTTAATTCTAAATTTGGACTGTTTGCTCTTTCACCACTATTATTTGCTGCAGCTATTAAAATCATATTACATTAAATTTCAAAAATTTATTCAATTTCCTTTCTTAAATTAAAAACTTACTTCTTTGGGCTTTCAAAAGTGCATTCTGATCACGCAATTGTTGAATAGAAGAAGACATTTCTTGTAATTGTGCTGTACACATTTTATGTTCAGTCATTATTTCTTCAAGTTGTTGTTTCGTATCATGCAACTTTTGATCCTAAAAAAACTTAAATTTAAGTGTCAACAATAATCTAATTATGGCTATTAAAATTTTAAATGTTAATACCTTACTTGATCACGGATCACATCTTTGTATTGCTGAAGAAGTTTTTGTTGTTCAGGTGTCATTGTTGATTCTGGGCCATTTGTCAGATCTTTTGGTTTTGGCTGTACTGCTTTGATTATCAATCCTTAAAAAATAAATAAATATATCTAACTATACAAATTAGAATAATATAATTTACTTATATATAAATGTATAGAAATTATAATCTGTTATTCATAAATAGAAATTAATGAAAAATATTCATTTTAATTAGGTGTATACATATTTATTCTTTTCTAGTCTTGAGTTTTAGCACATTTTATGAATAGGATTTTAAATAATTTATCATGTAGCTTTTTAAATGACTACAGTCAAGATAAAATTTTTAAATCAATATCAATTAGAAATATTAATAATAATTTGCATAATTTTTTCTTACCTTCTAAAGATTTAAACAGTCGACAAAATTCATAATCAAACAGTACATCATTTGGTGCCTTATATTTCAGATATGGATTTTGAGCTGCTCGACTATAACTTTCATGTTTAGAAACAATACTTAATTTGTCTAAGAATGTATCTAATCCTACCCGCTTCACTATAAGTTGACAAAGATCATCTCTGTAAAGATATAAATTTTGAATTAATTTTCTTAAATATTTAATACATACTAAAAATGAATAGTTTCAAATATTTATTATATAATTATAAATATAATACTGAAAACAAATAATATTTAGTTAAAAAACGTAATAATAATTACTATAATTAAAAAGAAACTGTGCATGAAAGAAAAACTTAAATAAAAAACAGTCACTTTGTCTGATTAACTCAGGTATCTGTTAAATAGTATGATATAAGAACAGTAATCAAAAACAAAAACAACCAACAAATTGCCTAATTATAAGGCTATTTTTATGTAAAAATAATTTAGAACTAGAAGCATTTACCACCATATTGTATTAAATTTAATAATTGAAATTAATCATGAATTAATTTAGAGAAATTTAGAAGAAAAAGTCTGGAATGTAGTAGTACTTAAAATTGCAAATAATGCAGGTGACATTATAATATCTACACTTCTCAAGCAAGATGTTTGCAAGTTTTCCCAACACAACTAATTTGATACATTCATTTCTGTTATTCTTTACTTCTTTAAAATTTTCTTAATTACTCTTTTCTATTATGGAAAAAGAAATACCACTTTCAATATGTTAATATTTGATGTAAAGTATCAATTATCATCTAAAACAGAAACCACAAAAACTTCATTTCACATATTCGTGGACACAAACAATTGAGTCAAAAATAAGCACGATATTTGTTTAGCTGATAGTCATAGGAAGAATTTAAAACTACTGTATAATCTGCATAACAGAAGTTTTGAAGAATAGAAGTCCACTAAACCCAGGTAAATAGGGGTACAAATAATATCAATAATTTGAATATTTGAAGAATTAAACAGGAAATAAAAAATTAAATCTACTGTACAATCTTATGCTCAGAATTCTAAAAACTGTGTTAAAAGCCCATCAAAATTATCTTTTTGCAATTAAATAATTACTAATTACAGAAGTATACAAAATTCTTAATATATTATTATACATATATAAGATTTTGTAGAATATAAACAATTTAAAAAGAAAAAAACAGACACATTGAATATAAGAAAAATACAATATAAAAAGAAGTGATCATATTTACCACAAAAATTAGAAAATTTCAATACAGTGGGTGATCGGATAACGAACACTTTAGCGAAAGATTTTTATGTTCGAACAACGAACACATGATCGGATAACGAACACCTCACAGAACAAACACAAGAAGAAGCGATGTAAAATAATGAATACCGATTGGTCTTCCCATGTCTTCGGGAAACAATTCGAAACTTTTTGGAGTGTGGGAAACGTCGACATCAACGCTCAAGCCGGTATACACCGATCGGATAGTATTTCTCCGAACTTTGAAATTCTCCCTTGTAATTCCAGCCTTTTATTTTTCTGACAAAATAATTCTTTTATGTATTCGCGAGACTGTCGGGTAGGCACAAGTTAAGTTTTGCGTCTGTTTTTCTTTTCGAAAGGTGAGAGTATAATACCAAAGGTGGAGAGTGGGCAGAAGATGCCTAATGTTGCTGGGCAGTATGGCGTGAACAGTTTTACAGTAGGCAGCAGTTCAATCTTATTTAAGAAAAATACTGTATAATCCAGAAGACTCAAGCAGCTAAAGGAGTAACAAAAATCAAATCTGAGAAATAAAGAACATCGAAGATTTCATAATGGAACCCGAAACGGATCCGACGATAGAAGAACGCTAAGAACTCTTGAATGAAGAACACCAAGAATCTCGGCGAGGTATGTTTTCTTCTGAAAAAGAGGATTAATGCCGATATCTGTTATTAAAGATCGTTTGAAGAAGTGAGAGGATGTCAGAACAACGGTCTTAGAATGGCATCTAAACCAGGTTGAGGCTTGGGGATTTCTACAATTGCAATGCTATTAATTACGAAAAATCCTGAAGAAGAGGGAAAAGCAATCGACATTAGACAGATTCTTTAACCATTTCAAACGGAAAAAAAAATGACTAATAAAAATGCAAGACTGTGTGTGTATGTATTTTTATTATTACATATAAATAAACGTAGTAAGAAAGTATATATTTTTTATTTTGGGGAGTCTCCAGAACGAATTAATTAAATTCCCATAGAAACCTATGGTAAATCGATAATCGGTTAACGAACAATTCGGATAGCGAACAAAGTCTTGGAACGGATTATGTTCTTTAACCGATCACCCACTGTATTTGTAAATAGGCAATTAAAAATTATATTTCTGTATTGTATTCACCTGGTGAAACTCGGTTGTGAATCGTCATTATATTCAATGCAAATTCCTAGTACAAAGGCACATATTCCTTGTACTAACAACTCTAGTTCATCACCTTCTGCTAAAGCCACTTGTGATGTCAACTTTACAAACATGTTAAGGTAAAAGTAGAAAATGCTTACTTGATATTTTAATTTCAATAAAAGATAACATTTTGTTTATATAATTATATACTTACTAATAAATCTAACAAAGATTTAAAATTAAAAAAATGATTTATATTGAAGCATCATTATAAGCTATTTAATTTCCATTTTTTCAAATCATCCATAAATGTTGAATTTATATAAATAAAAATGTAATGTTCGTTTGTTCAAAATCTTAAATCTTCAAAAGTTCTTCACCGATTGCTTTCAAATTTTGACATAATGTTGCATTTGAATACGTGTGTTCTTATATTATATAGAAGTCAAAATTCCCCCATGAGGGGGAGAGGAACAAGATTAAGGCTTACTGTGAAGAACTCGGCTTCTATTATACTATTTTAGATGCGGTTTTTTGCATTTTTGATTGCATTTTAATAGGGTACATCAAGAGAATGCACACTAAGAAGGAATTTTTTGAAATTCCCTCCTGCGAGGAGTGTTATATATTTATAATAGATACATTTTGAGCCACAACAATGCGTGGCCGGGTCTGCTAGTAATTTTATAAAATAAGAAAATAAATACTTTTTTTGTAAAGAAACAAACCAGAACAAAAGAAACCTTCAACTTGCATGCGATTTCATTTAGAATACTGAAGAAGAAGCTTCAGTTGTAATTGTATCATTATTTTATATTAATATTTGCATCAACTATCAGTTTTAAACAACTTAATTAATAAATTCAAAATTAATTCTCAACAAATAAATGATTTGTAATTATTTTATGTATTAATACAATTAAAAAAAATACACAAACTAATTTTGGAAACTTGCTTATTAAATAAATTTTTAAAAAATATTTATAAACAAAATTTCTGAAGTTAATATAAAAATTATTAAATTTAAAGGATACAAATGGAATGTTTGTTGGCATGCTTAAAAAATGTGTTACAGAAAGAGTGCTGTGAGCCAGCCAAGTACTAGTTAACATTAATAAACCAATCCTTGTTTGAACTTTGCCACCCTGTTAAAAAAACACACAATTGATTGTAATTCATTAAATATGGCATCAGACTTTAAATGCATTTAAATAAAACTTTTAAATTTTGAATCATCATATAATACTAAAATCTTAATGTTTAGAAGAACACAATAAATGTTACCTGCTGTAATATAGTAGCACATTGTTTCATTAAAGAAACTGGTGGATTTCCAACACTTGTGGCCAACTGCACTCTCAACAATTGTTCTTTCTGAGTTGGATTATCAACTAAAGCATGAGAAAGTGCCACTGATGCAAACCAATTAGAAAGAGAATCAATGCTGAATAATCCTCCACACAGGAGTTGTCCAGCTGTTATTGTTGTCACTGCAATAATTTTAAAAATACAATACATATACATTTTTGAATCTGGATCAACAAAAAAAAAAATTTTTAAGTAATAATTATTTACTGTCTGCTGTCGTGGGTAGAAGTGTTTGGATTATTTGTGCCTGACCCAATTCATTTTTAAATAGAAAACACTGAAAACAATATAACACCGCACAACGAAGTCCAAATGGTTGTTTTTCATTAACCATAGACATCAATAGTACTACAATTGCAGGTCTGTAAAACAGTAAAATTAACAATTACATTCAATAAAATAACTATATTAATTTTTAATAGTATTTACCTAGGAGGATTTGTAGGTGCAGTAACTGATGCAAAATATTCTTGGTTATTATGATTCCCACGAATAACTTCAGCAACGCTGTTAATATTCTGAAATAGTTTTTTCAATGTAAATATAATTTATGCATTAAAATTAGTCCAAAAGTTTTGTTTATTAATTCTAAATTTGATGATTTGAAATTTCAATGTTTAAAATAATAAAATTAAAAAGCTATTTGTTAAATTTCTTCAACACTATATAACTTTAATTAATGTGTCATTTGAAAAAAAAAACCAATAATTTAGAAATGCAATAATTTTTATATTATTATTACTATACTTTTCCAAATTCAAAGTTGTCAAGGTAGTCTGACTAGACAGAATTTTTTAAAAATTTTTTGAAAAACCATTATTCTATATAAATTCTCCGGACAGCATCTATAATAATGTAGAATTACCAAAAATCAAAGTATCTTCAGCTTAGAAATGTTTAGGATAACAAATACAACACTAAAGATTCTTCTATTATACAATTTCTTGTAGTTTGTGATAACTTTCCGTATTTCTGATTTAATAAATGCTAGATAAAGTCAATGGTAGCATCTACATTAGATATTTGGTACCATTACATGTCATACATACATATTCTCTAAGGACCTTTGGAATTTGTCAAGAAATAACAATGTTTCATGTGATAAGAATGCACATCTGTATATGTAATTTTATACTTAAAATCTTATATATAATAAATAAAATGAACAACAAAACAATTGTTTTTTATGAAAACTAAATTTTGCTATAATCATTTTCATCCATTTGTTTAAAAACAATTCTGTACTACAGTTTCTTCTAATTTATGAAAAAGTGTATTCTAAAAAAAATGTTACACATTATTTTCTACACATTTTATTTATTAGAATTTTGATAAGATCTTCAATATATAATGCAAACTATTATGAAAAAATTTATACTAATAAAATGAATTCAATTTGAACATTATAATTATTACCTCTGTTAATATATCAGCAGATACTCCACTAGCCATCAAAATATTACAAAGTTGTTGCAATAAACCTAAAAACAAAAACAAATATATATTTTTTTAAATTAATATTTTTGTATTTAAATGAGGGCACTGACAATTGACACTATTTACAGAATATAGCATACTTATTATTATTAAAACAGGTTAAAAGCCAGCTAATATATGGTAGAGTCAAAAATAAACCAAACTTTTAATATAATTTATTACATCTACAGTAGTGCAATACTAGTAGTCTTCAATATTAACTTCAATCAAACCACCATTTTACAAGACTAAACTACACTGACGGACCCAAGACAACAGAAGCCATTGGTAAAGCAGCATTCCTCGACGACCCAAATAAGAGGGTATTCTGGCAAGCCGCCTATAGGCTTGACTCCTCTTGTTCTATCAACCAGATCGAATCATTAGCCATTCTCTACACCCTCAGGCATATCCATAATAATATCATCAGGTTTCACAGCAAGAACATCAACATTATAAGTGACAGTCGCACAGCCCTCTATCTAGTCTGTAAACAGAATCATAGTCTCACTATTATCAAGGACAGTTTAAAGATTCTCTACTCCATCCAAAGCACTGTCAACATTAACTTTCAATGGATAAAGGGTCACACAGGAAGCAGCAGCAATGACAGAGCAGACTACCTGGCCAAAAAAGTCTTTTCACAAACCACAACAGTTATGCTGCAACTCCAATGTCATGGGTCCATTCTTATGTCCTGCTGGCAGAAGGAGTAGGACTGCAGTACAACAAGCTGTCTCACCCACAACTTTCTGCTGAGCATCTCACGCAGGATGAACAACTCTCACTTTATCACAAACCACACACTGACTCAAATCCTTACAGCACATGGTGGCTTCAGGACCTACCTCTACAGGTTCCTGAATAAAGGGAATGGCTTGTGCCACTGCAACTTAAATGAGGATGAAGATCCCATTCATGTCATCTTTATCTGCCCAGATCACCCCTGTCACCGTGCCAAACTCTGGAATACCATTGAAGAACGCAGACACCATTGGGCCCTGCAAGCTAAACACTCTCATTGAGGACAAAAACATCTTTCAAAACTTCAAAGACTTTGTGAGCAACCCAAAGTTATCTGAGTACTCCGCCACCAGCCAGCACAATACATAACCTCTGGTTTGTATCCTATCTTGGCAGGGATTCCCCTCTCCAACAAATGGGATCCTTGTTCCCTCCCCATAGTGGGGGTCACCTCCTCTCATTGTATCTCATTGTTTAGGTGGCCGCTACAGTCCACTTCATCAATAGTAACTTATGCGCCACTTTTATGAATTTGTAATCTCACATCTCTCTGTGCATGTATTCAGTTGTAACATGCTTCAAATAATAAGCAATTCTGATCAAGTACTCATGAACACCAACCTCTCTCACTTCCCCTCCTTCTCTTCCTCAACTTTCCCCACCCCATCTCCACTTATCATTTATCACCCATTCCTTTTGGGCTATTCCATTGAGTTCAGCCTATCTCTTACCTTAGCAGTAGTAGTAGTAGTAGTAGTAGTAGTACAAGATTTACAGAAAATCACTCTCAAAATAAACATCTTCAGTTATACTTCTACAAGTGTTGAAGAGAAGGACCACTCAGGGAAATAAATGCATTACTTCTTTCAGTGCAATTACTACTGCATTTTTCATCTCTTCTGTTGATTTGAATCTGCAATCTTTCAGCAGAGCTTTCACTTAGAAGTTGGACAGACAAGGACTGATGGGTGACTAAAGGAGACTGTGGGAGTACAAGTATCTGGTGTTTTGCCAGATATTCTTTAACTAGAAGAGTGCAATGTGCTAAGACATTGCAGCGATGGTGAACACAGCATTTTGTTTGCCAGAGATGAAATCATTACACCTTATTGAATCTTACATGTAATCAAGAATATCAATGCGAAATTCCTTATTATAGGGTATGTCATTCGAAACAAACTTGTAATTAGGGTTTCTCCAATGGGATCTCAGCTGTTTTTTAACCAGGGAAATTCTTCTCATCTTGGGAAATCCTGCAAATTTCTCAAAAATTCACTTTTTCTTATTTTGTGTTAAAGTGTTAAAGTTGAGGAAATTTTGCAAATAGAAAGTATAATTAACCCATAAACTGTCAGAATATATTTGTATTTTTTATTAATTTTAAGCCTGCTTATTAGTTTTTTGAATTTTTACTTGTTATGGCATGTCACACATTATGCCATAACAATTTACTTGTTATGGCATGTCAATAATTCATACTTAGCCTATTTGTGACAGGACTCTGAAAATTCTTTACTTCTCAGAACCTGTAATATCTGGAATAATTGTGCTTATGCTGTCTTAATTCTTAACCATACCCAGTAGCTTCAATAACTGCATTATTCCAGATTGTGCAAATTGGGCAAGGATACAAACAAGTACAAAGAATGCAAGTATGAAATTTTTCTTCATAAACCTGATTATTAAAGACAAACTGCTGAATTATTGGGATATAAGTTTGATGTCGCTATTAAAGCAGCAAGGTAGACAAATCAAGAATACTAGAGAGCAAAAGAAGTACTACAATCTCAAAAACAAACTAGAAATCTTCAAGGCTAAGAGTGAGAAAACATAACAACTGTCTTCTCTTAAATGCATTAAAGATGATTCCACTAACATCAATTAAATTGGAAAGTGCATTCTCGGTGGCAGGACTTTTCATTACTAAAATAATAACCAGATTGAGTGATCAGAGTATTGACCATCTTTGGTTTTCAAAATCTTATAAAAATTTACAATAATATTTTGTATTATGTTTTATTTAAAAAACAAAAATTACCCTCTAAGTTTGATATAAGTTCATATTTTTGTTTAAATTTTCAACTCAATTCAAAGGCATTTTTGCTGTAAGCAGTTTCCTACAAACTTTAATAAATTTTTTTCTATTTGAGAAAATTTCTATGTAATTCAAAAGAAATTTTTTATATATATTTTACACAGCATTATTATTATTATTATTATTTTGGAGGTTGCAGGACATATTAAGTTACTTAAAAAAATTGAAAAATATAATTATATCATTCGATTTTAAGATCTATTTTATATCTTAAAAAATAATTAATTATATCCCGGAATCCCAGGAAACAATTCACTTTTTTCCTGGAATCCCTGGATGCAAAAAACTGGGAAATGAGAAACCCTACTTATAATGCTCTATATATAAAAAAAAAACAGGTTTTATCATAGTAATTACTATTTAGCATTTATTTATGGATCTTCAACTGTATTGATCAGTTCTCCACTAATGAATGAATAACCTTCATGCTGCATTTCCAAACTTTTCACTATACAGTGATAAATAACATCGTCTTTTTATAGTATAGGCCTATCTACTAAGTTGTTGAAGAGAATATAGATTTTAAGAATGTCTTTTTACTAAATTATACATAACATATTCTATTACACTGTAATAAAAAAATTTAAAAAATTATAGTTATTACAATGATTTCTTTTTATTTTACTCCTAGGAGTCTCAAATAATGAGCGAGCATTAAAAATGGGGAAGGTTTCCAAAAGTTCATTGCAAAATTTATTCTGTTGTCAAATATAAATTTCTATTGTAATTATGGATTTATGTTTTCAATACGATCATATATATTAAATTTTAAAGTTCTTTGCTTACAACAAAGTAATCTATATTTACAAAAATTGAAAAAGTTAGTGAATATATGCAATTTACAGAATCTCATTAATTTTTCATAGTACATGTAACCCTCATATAATGCAGTAGTTAGGTTCCACAAAAAATGTTGCATTATAAAAATTGCATTAAGTGAGACTCACATTAAATGTAAAAAGTGGGATTACATTCCAAAATGATCTTTAAATATCAACTCTATCTATATTATAAGTTTTATTTAATTCAGAAGATTTCATTTAAAACATAAATTACAAAACAAAAACTTACTAAAATTTGTAAAATGTGATTTTGATTACTTAAAACTGATATACAGTTATGACTTGTCCACACTTATTATCTAATTAAATGCTATTTTCAAGAATACAAATGAAAAAGAAAATTATAAGCAACATGCACCTTACAAACAAAATGCCAAAGGGAATTTCCAGTGTCTGAAATTATACATACTTGCTTGCACATTTTACATTTTTCTAACAAGATTGCCATGAAAAATAATAATCTTTCATTACTGCAGAGAAAACTATTCACATTTAGGGAGAAATTGCACAATCTACATTGGCAAACTATATTGTAGTAACTGAAAAAACATTTACCAAAATAAGATAAACAGATGATTTCATCTTATATTCAAATCACATTGTATAAGTACCACATTATACAAGGATTACCTGTAATAAAAAAACTAAAAATTAGCTCCATCCAGTATAAATAAAACAATTAATTCATGCCAAAAATTTAGCTACACATCATTATTCAAACAATAGTTTCCAATCAAAGACTTGCATGTTATCTGCTGCAAAACCTGCTACAAGGTCACACAATGTTGCAAAGCTTCCTACAAAAATAAAATTAAAATATTTCATAAAACTTAGACAAGCTGTTGGGCAGCTAACTCTGGTGTATTGGACAAAATATATTGTCTTGATTTTGCTCAATAAGTTTTATTACAAAAAAGAAGCTAAGTTATAATTTGTCAGTCATAATATAGGTGTCTGATGCATTTATTTATTCCTCTCAAACAAACTCCAAATAAAATTTTATAATCAACTAGGTTTGATTTAATGCAATTTGAAAAAATTACTAAGAAAATAATCAATAATTCATTTATGCCAATCAATTCCCAGATATCTGTAAATACAAATTTTAGAAAATTGTTTCTAACTGAAGCAATTTTGAAAAGAAAAAATATAATTAAATGCAACTAATGTTCATGATCAATCAAGTAATTAAAAAGTAATAAAAATCCCATATTCTTGTAAAAGTTATAACAGTATAATTATTGAATCTGACTATTAGATAAACAAAAGTACTTTCCAGGGTTGCAGAATATATCTGATCCAACAAACAAGGTTTGAGGGAAATTAAAACAGTTCCAAGAAAATTTGCAGTAGAAAACATATTACAACTATAGCTATAAAAACATTACAATAAAATGGAGTAGAGTGTTGACTAAGCCTATAGACAATAATTGGGGAAATTCACTTAAATACAAGAAAGTCCTTGTTTTAAAATGAAATTGGTTGCTGTTTTTTATTTTAATTTTGAACAGTTCAATCACTCATTACATCACTGTCTATTTACACAGTTGTGAACTTGCAGTAAGAACAAGTTGGTTTCACTTAACAAACTATGGTTTTGATTTTTACAAAAACTGAAAGAGCTTTAAAAAGACCAAAAAAGAAAATCTGTTTTTATTTCATAAATATCTGATTTTATTTTAACAAGTGGAATTTTGTGTTGACTCAAATTAAAATACTCTCATTTCCCACATGAAAAATTTGCAAATTTATAAATTGTGTTTAAAACTTTTTCTGAATTGTCTCGAATAGCCAAATAGAAGTTTTATCATTATTTTATAAATACAAAAGATCATAACATTTCTTCTAGTAATAAAAAAGTTTAGTTTTATTTATTTGTATCATATTTGAGAATAAAATTGAAAACTAATACATACCACATTGATTCATAGTCTTTTGGCAAGAAAGTAATTGTTGAACTGGATTATTAGGAGAAACTAATGTTCGAACTATCTAAAAATAAAAACAAATAAGAAGTAGAAGTTACAAGTATGTTTTAAAAGTCTTTGTTTTGCAGATTATACTAGTATTTTAATTCTAAAACTAAGTATTAGGTTTGAAATAAAAAATCGTTTATTAAAAAGATCTTAAATACTTGTAACATAAGATGAATATTTGTGACTTTCTGTGATGTCCATCCTTTATCTTCTTCTGTAGTTTCAGTATGAAGATCAAAAAATGAAGTAAGGCGCTGAATATAACTACCTTCTTTAAAAAAGTTCTGATTGGATGTATTATTTTTTAATAAATTCAACATAACTAGAATGCAATCTTCAACTACCACACCTATTAACAAAATTTAAAGATTTTAATAAAATAAAAACTTAATTTCTTATGCATATCATTTATTATTATACATTATGACATAAATTTGATAAATTTTAAGTATGTATCATTTAGTTACTGAGAAATCATATATCTTCTACCATTTCTGTGTAATCAAAACAATTTTCTTTTTATAATTTGAGAAATTGCATGTTATTTTAACAAAGAACAAAATTTGTTTTTCAATTCAATTAAATATAAACAATCAATAAACAGAACATTTCATTCAATATTAGAATTATTTATAAGCATTTTATTAAAAATTAAAAAAACATTTTAAAATGCAGAATGAGAAAATGTGCCCTGTGATGCATACTGGTACAAAAAAATAAACAACTTCTAGAACATATGTTTATTTTTTAATAAATAATCTGTTTTAATACAGATTATTTTATTTATTAAAACATAATAGAGCAACATAAGACAAAAATATAAGACAGAATCCTTTATTATTATTATTATTATTATCATCAGCATCATCACACTATTCTGAATATAGTACGACACTTTTCTTAAAAAGAAAAGTGTTGTACTATAATTCTACTTCTGGAAGTAAAGGATCGTATTACACATGAGCAATTTCTTCCCAACCTGTGTACAGTACGGCCATAGACATAGCACTATTGCAACATCTTAAAAATAGAGTCTGTTCTTCTCTGCTCACAAATTGCCAATGTGATATTTTTTTTTATGCAGTTCTTAGGAAAGAAAAATGGTGGATGTAGATTGTGCTGAAAAATGAGACTCAACATCTTAGCAGCCAAACAAGAGAATTAGAAAATCATTCAACTCAAATTTCAAATGCATGGTTATGAGATGTGCTCAGAATCACAATGATTGTGAGAAAATACAGAAATTCAAATTAGAAGAAAATTTGTGACATTAGAAGTTGAGCAACAAATTGAACCATGCAGTTTCCACACACAAGAGTTTCAGAGATCAAAAGACAGGCATATTGCAGAGAGAATTGTGCCAAGGGTTTCTGATCAAGTCAGTTGAAAGCGTCAAAATTGAAGAGAACTGCAGATGATTCTGCAGACATAAAAATAAAGATCATACTAAACTATAACTATTTTTTTTTTGTTATGAAACACTCCTTGAAACTTCAGAGGTATATTCAGAACAATATGATGATGATATCATCAATCATATCTGAATATAATATGACATATTTAAAAAAAAAGTTGAAAATTTATAAAAGCCTGTTATACTGACCTCTTAATAAATTAGATATGGTATAAAATCTTAAGGAATTGCTTGCAGTTACAGCTTCGATTTTATAAATTCAATGTTAAAAATTCTTGTAAAAGTTGAAAATTTATAAAATTTTAATGTAGCAGGAACACTCTTAATAAATTAGATATAAGAAAATTTATTAATACAAATATTTATGAAATATATAGTAACACAATTAAAAAATCAAAACAATTTACCTCCATCACTGTTTCCTTCTTCAGCTATGGTATCTAATAATCTATCAAATGCGTTTTCAAATGCTACAATTTTCTGAATATTAGCATTACTTTTTGTTAAATGGGCTAATAAAAGCAAAGCCTGTAATAATATATTTAAATTAAAACAATAAACTGTCAAAATTATTTTTGCAATTTTTGTGTAATGATAAAATTTCTTACATCATTTCTTATAACTTCTCTTGTATCTGACAAAAGATCCATTAAACGAGATACTCCCATTGGACTAACTAATATTATTTCTTGTAATTCCCTTGCTTTATGAATAAGAAGTCCAGTTAGAAGTTTTACAGCTGGCCATCTTACTTTGAAATCAAACTCCTACAAGAAAATAGTAGTAGCTTTTTAAAAGGAATTTAAAATGCATATAATACATTATGTTCAGATTAATGAGAAACAAAGATCCCTGTCAGAAACCCTTGCTGATATGGGAGTTTTTGAATAGTATTCCTTCACAATGTTTAATGCTGAATCCAAATATGCCACCAACAAATTGGTATGGACAATGTGTAGGAAGGTAATTTTTGAAATAAGAAGGAATATTGTTACATAAATTCTAACACTGTTTCAAAGCTGGAAAACACTATGAAGTTCACTTTTGGCAGGGCACTTAATTTTTGCATAATTTGCAAAAATTAAAAATTTACATTTGATTCTGATGAAACCGTGTTGTTGTTGATTTTACCTTGCTTCTTTACAGACACACTACGGTGACATTATTCAACACTTGGCAGATTATTCACCACTTTATTCAGTTGGTAAATAAAGTGGTGAATAATCTGCCAAGTGTTGAATAATGTCACTGTAGTGTGTCTGCAAAGAAGCAAGGTAAAAATTTACATACAAATTTCATTTATTAAAAACTGCTGTAAAATGTTTTCACATTGTTTTCCAAAACTGACAGACACTGTGGCATTCATTTTTTTGACTTGATTACTCATTTTTGCAAATTTTTCATAACTTACATGTGCTTACCTATTTTTTCTTTTGGCATTTGGATTATAAAAAAAAGTCATTGACATTGGAAACAGAAATGAAAGTATTTCTTATGTTTGTAATAAAATACTACAGTTTGTAAACAAAGTAGATCTTAAAAAGTTTTAAAAATACATTTTGTTCTAATTTATTTGAATTTCATTTGACTAATGTATTCACTAATAAGGAACAAGCATTTATTTCACTTTCATTTGTATTATTTCATTACAAAAATAAGGAATACTTTTATTTCCATTTCTAATACTTTTGCATAATACAAATTTTAAAAAAGTATGCATGCTTGTGCGTGTGTAGTTCCAAAAAATTCACAAAAATTAGAAGTTGAGTCAAAAATGAATGCAGCAGTGTTTGTCAGTTTGAAATAAATAAAATTTGAATGCAAATTTTGATCTTTGCAAATTGTGCAAAAATTAAGAGTCCTGAAAAAAGTGGACTTCATAGTGTTTCTCAGGTTTGAAACAGTGTTAAAATGTATGTAATAATACTCCTCCCATTTCAAAAAAATAAACTTGCTACACATTGTCATATCAACTTGTTGTGGCATATTTCAGTTCAGTGTTAAAGATTGTGAAGGAATACTATTCAAAAATTCCCATATCAGCAAGGGTTTCTGACAGGGATTCTTATTTCAAGTTAAGCTGAACACACTGTAAAATATGTTTATAGAATTAAACTTATTGTTATATGTGGATATGCATTATTACACTTACATCTAATAATTCTAGAAGAAGTGTTACATTTTCTGTTTTCTTTATATATATTTCTGTAAACTGAATTCCCAAATCTTCATCTGATTTTTCTGGAATAATATCTTTAAAGAAAAAATATCAATTAGACTGGTTAAAGACAAATGTTGATATTATTGTTAATAAATGCTAAATTTTCTAAAAATTATTTTTATCAGATATTTCTAAAACAAATAAAACAAATTTTATTTGTTTAAAATGATTTTTATTTAAGTTTGGTCACAAACACAAAATCTAATAAAGCTTTTAATGTGAAACTTAGTTACTCGTTACAAAATACACACACACACACACAACAATACGAAACATCTACTTTAGTTAGACATGTTTTTAATGAACTGTTACTGACTACCAGCTGTAACAGACTACAGTAAACAACTGCAATAATATCTTGCAAACATCAATTTAACTGTTGTTAATATCATTTATATGAAAATTTATTGACAGAAAAAAGTATATATAAAATAATATAAAATGCATATTTTTATGTAAATGATGTTAACAGTGTGCAAATGGATGCTTAAAATTAAAAAACATTAAATCATTAATTTCTTTATTAAAATAGCAATTTTTGTTTGTTATTTGGAAAATTATTTCATATTCAGATTAACTAAAATCTAGGTAATTTCTGATTGATCTGATTGAAATGAATAATTAAAAACAAAAACAAACAAATTGACCTTTCTTTTGAATATTAATTGATTCAAGATTATGAAGGTTTCAAGAGGATTCAAGAGGATTGGAATATTCAAAATTTATATTTCTGAATATTCTAATTGGGCTGCAATTTGAAAAAATTGTAATAAATTCCCACTGTTGTCTGTCTGCTGTCTGTTCTTCCTTAATCTTGAGAACGGTGTTAGATAGACAAAAGTGAGATATATTCATGATTATATGATATACGATTACACAGTCATGTGATTTCAATTCAAAAATTTTCCCCAGAATGGAGTTACATAGATGACTGGCATTACAGTTATTCTTGTCAGGAAAAGTATGATGTACAGGAGCAAGATACTACTAATTTGAGATCAAGATCATATATTTAAATTAAGTAAATTATAAATTGCAACCCAGCAATGTGACAATGTCATAATAATTTTGTTCTGTTAATAGATTAATATTTTATTACATAGATAACTAGTTCATCCATCATTTATATAAATTTAAAAAATCATCTGGAGATAATAAAGCCCATTTTTTATATCTAACCAACCTTATTATACAGTTAACCATAATTTCTATAACTTTTAACTCTTTGATGAATACTCCTGTAAGTATATATCAATAATTGCAATATTAAAGGCCCGTTTACAGTCAATTAGCTATACCTATTGAGAATAAAATCTTTGAAAATTGGAGTCAGATATAAATGTAAGAAAGGAGAATATTTTACTTTGTCACTAAAGATTAATTTATAGAAAAAAATAGGATCAAGGAATGATCAAGAAAATAACCAGAAAAATAATAAAGATTAAAATATATTCCTCTTATATTGTTATAATACATTTATAATAAATCACATACTAATAATTATTCATACATTAGTTACTAACTAATGTGACTACTAAGTTACTAACTAATCATAAATTTTGACATGTTTCACATAACTTAAAATAATATTCTCATCAACCTAATAATATATTATTAAGCTAAGAGTCTCTCTAAAAACAAAAGTTTTTGAATGAAAAAGTGCAATATGATCCAAATGATCCATAATATAAAAAAACTGAACATAAAACCAATCACACAATTTAAAAATATTATCAATATTTAGAGCTAATGATTAAAATGTAATAAAGATAACTAATTATTGTGCTGAGGTACAGCTACTTTCTAATGTAACTGTTACTCTATGCTTGATATAAATACAAATTCCTTTTTACTTAAAAATGCACAAATATGATTTTTGACAAATAAAAAGATCTGATGCACATCATTTTTTTATGCTAAAAAATTGTTTTAAATTAATATAGAGTCAGTAAATTTAAGAGTATGACTTAGAATCGCATGAATGTTGTCTCTTCTTATTCTTAAAATTTACAACTCATAAATTTCAGTTTTATTTTAATAAAAATATGTTGATTTTCTTTTTGAATTATTTGAAATTAATACAAACATTAATCATCTTATTAACATGAAATCAAACATAGATTTTCAAATTATGCAAAATAATTATTGACTGATTAGATCTGATCAAGAATAAAAATTCAAATCCAGTTCCATGCCTTACTTTTTCCAAATATTTCTAAATTATTTAATCATGTTCAATAAATAGCGATTCACCTAGTTAAGGTGGCAAATTATGTTAATTGTAATGAATATTTTAATTAAACAATAGTCATCTGATTTCATTTAGCACAGTAGAAGTTGGTTAATGTGGTACCTAATAAGTTAAAATATCTAGTAGTTGGCATTTCTCTGAGAAAAATAGCTGATAATCCAGAATTGTCTAACATAATCTAGAATGATAGTATTCTAAAATCAAAATTTGTTTAAAAACATTGTGCACTAAGGATCCTGGAAGAAATACATTGTGTAGAAAATTATTATATGCATGATCATAAATATTGATTTTTCATAACATGTTCATTAAAACACTTTTGCACACCTCTCAATCAATCTCAACACAACATATTTATGCACTGTATCGTTTTCAAACTGACTAAAGAAAGAACTTGTGTGTGTGTGTAAACAAATCAGAAACATACAAAAGTATGAATGTTCTGACAAAATGTACAGCAGCAATTCCTCTGGAAATTGAAAGAAAATTTCACCACTTCTAAAATGCTTCTACTACTTTTAATTTTATATTCCCATGTTGCAGTCTTCTGTCTACTAAAGGGTCAGATTAATATGCATTTAAAACTACAATGTATGCTATAATTTCACCATGTGGTGAAATTTGCACTATGTAGTGAAAATCCTGGTACAGCAATATCTGCAATATTCAGATTGCATATAATTTATCAAATTTTACAAAAATATATAAACATCAAATAAAATGATATTATTGATAATCCAGTCTGGTCCTGTAGGTGCTGAATTAACAGACTTACCCTGAAAATCCTTAATATTTTTTTTGCTGTAATAAAACTTATTATAAAAAACATTTCTTTCCTTACCTTCTTCTTGAGCACCAGAGATTACATTTGAGATAGCATCTAATGCATAGCCAACAATTTCAGCATCACTTCTATCTGTTTCTAAAATTTTAATAAGAGCATCCATTCCTTGAGCACCCACTTCCAACCGAAATTTCTATTAAAGAATTAAAATAATAATAATAATTTATTTTAAAATAATTACAGTATTATTATTTTCAATAACACTCCCACTAACAAACTGAATCTAATAATTTTTATTTCATTTCTATATTAAATTATTTTTTATTGTTTTTACCATAGTAAATTTCTATTTATCTTTCTCCTCTTTCATATATTATAAATTGTTAACTGATTAATTATAAAAAATGTTTTTTTTTCCTAATAAAATAATGCTCACAAATAGGAAATTGAAGATATTTAGTAATTTAAATAATTTATGTGTTCTCAATAATTATTCTTATACAATTTGCATACTGTAATAAAGCTTTTCATGAAAATTTGTTTTTGTTTGTTTATTTATGGCAACACAACACTTGGGCGATCTGCCTAGGGGAATGCCTTCCAGGACATCTTTTTAAGGGAAACTGGCCTCTATTTAGGCATTACAGACGTGGAGAAAACCTGGAAAATTCCATGTGGCCAGCCCGTCCGAACGAGGCGTAAACCTACGACCAAACTCCCAGTGTTCAGGGAATGAAGATGTCTTGGCCACTGGTGAGCATTTTCACAAAAGATTCAATAATTTTTCAGCATAGACCAGATGGGACAATTGATATTCTATTATTTTCCATAAAAATGCTTTAATTCCATATTAATGTTATTTATTCACTAATATGAATTTTGTTGAGTTTAAATATGAAAAAATTTTAAACAATAAAATTTTTTAAATATTAAATTTCTTCTACTTGTATCTACTACGAATATTAAAAATTACATTCTACCGTGTACTGTAAATCCTAGTTTTCAGGTATTCTAATTCAACACCTGAAAATATGACTTACATGAGAATGTTATATTTTAACAGCTGTAGTTTTCAAAGCTTTAAAAATGTTTTTAGCAATTTTTATTTATATGAAGTTATATTCTAATAGATATCTCCCGTGTATAATTTGGAAAGTTTAGTTATTTAATTTACACCTCTCGTCTTTTTAATACCTTCAAATATGATTAATTACATATATTTTGATTTCAGTGATTAAAGTATCACTAATTATAAATGCATTAAGCTCATAATTAATATACAGTAACCTTTAATATATTGTATTCATTGTACTTTAAAATTCTTTGTTAATGTCATTTAAGCAATATTTGAATACTTTAATAACTTATTGTGCTTATTTAAACATTTATCGTTTTGAGTTTTTTTCGATTTAATTAAAATAAAGTAAATTTAGATATAATAAATATTTTCTATCTTAATCTATTTTTGTGACTAGGAGATGTAATTTTAACTAATAAAAGAAAATAATAATCTGTTGTTTATAAACTTCGATGAAAACTATAACATCTGTTTTAATAATTTTATTCTCAATTAAAATTATGTATATGTTTTAATTGGCTTGTCATCAGTGATCATTTTAACTGAATAAAAGGTCATCTCTGCAGAGAAAGACTGTTTTGTTCCTGGTGATTGGACATGACAGAACTGAAGATACTTAGTTTCTTCAAACTTTCTATATAAAATTAATTTTTTTGTATTTACTCATACATAAAGTTATATAAAATTAATAAATTTATTAAGTATAATTAAATGCATTATTACTTATTTTTTATTTATACTCTCTTTAATTTTTGATAATTATGGTCATGCGACTACATAAAAAATTTATATCAACAGTTATTTATAAAATCATTTAATAGCAGTTTGTGAGTTCTTTTTTCTCTTTAGTAAATATATTTTGTATATTTTTATGGAAAAATAAATTGATCAATTTTCTAAACTATTATAAATGAATATCAAATCCTTAATCATAATAATTACATTCACAATAATTAAAAGTAACATTTATGCAATTGCTTATTAATGACAAAATAAAAGTTGATCCTACTTTATCCCATTTGAAATTTCATGTAGATAATCTATAGATTATTTATGTTTGAAGGGCAATTTTAAAACAATTATGGATTATGCAATGGTATAGATTATCTGTCAATTTTAACTTTTAATTACAAACTTAGCAACATGTCCAAATGTTAGTTAGCACAGTCTAAATTTTAGCATAAATTTCATATTAACCATCTTAACGAATGTGATTTTAATCTCCTTGCTGAAGTACATTTACTTTGCTTCACTGAAAAGCAACTCTTTTGACAAAATAACCTAATTACAAAGTGGGACATTCAGGCTCCCAACAAAACTCTCCAAGGACAACAGGATGAAAATCATAAAAGCAAAACTACTGGTCACTTTTACTTAGGCCAATGCTCAGACCTAACCACACTACATTCCAACAGTTAAATCTCACAACTACATTCAAGTTAAAAGCAATAAATTTTAATTTCTAACCCCAAAACAAATTTTCAAGTAGGTTTCTGAAAATCCATCTAAAGTAAAGTGACACTCTTAGAAATAAATTTACTATCTTTAAATAATTATGATTTAGTGTTATCTAAAATAGATTCAAAATGTCTTGAAAGACCTTTTCACTAGAAAAATAACAAAAGAAATTAGAAAGCAAAGTAAATAAAAAGTAGCTCCTATATACAAGTTGAGAATCCTTTATCCAAAATTCCAAAAACTGAAAATCTCTAAAATCAAAAAGTTTTTTAAGTGCCGAATTAGCGTGCCACAAATGAAAAATTCCAAAGTCCTGGAAATGTTCAGGATCTTTTAGCCTTATATACTATATTCATAGGAAAGGTGTGACTTTCATATTCCTTAAGTGTCAATCAATCCTAATTTTTAAGATATGTTTATCAGAACATGTTCAAAAATTTAAACAAATACATGATTCTTTCCAACAGCTCAATTAACAGCTCTATGTAAATATTTTTAAAAAATATTTTCACACTACTATGGTAGCTATCTTTAAAATATGTATTCACATAAACATATGAAAATTTTTGTTTTATCAAAAAGTAAAAATATCCCTAAATAAGCCACATTTAAAAAAGTAAAATCAGTATAATATAGATCAAATTAAATCTGACAAAAATATATATAATAATTATTATATTATTAATAAATATAAAAACTAACAGAGAGTGACATTGTCTTTATCAGTTGCTTTTGTTTTATATATAAAATTGTTTTGTGCATCTGTGGTAAAAGTGCTTGGATAACAAGTGCTACAGCATATACTTCTTATAGCATGCACATAACATAGCAAATGAAATTGCTGTTGTGTTATAAAAATGATATAACAGCATAATAAATGTCAAAGTTTCCTGAAGAATCTTTTAATATTTGTAATCACAACAAATGTATTTCCACATCTTGGGAAAAACTACTTGATAACAGAAGTTTGTAAATTTGAAAGATTGTAAATTTTAAAGCTAAAATTGTGTTAGCTTCCTTTTACTGCAGTCACAGCTCTGATACACCCATTTCTTTCCAGCTTTCTCTTATGGAAACTAACAACGGAGCTGAAGACAAATTCTGTTGTTGTTGGCTTTCTTTTGTTTATCAACTTTTTCAGTTGTCACAAGACATTTTCAATCCAATTCATGTTCTGGTTGTTCAGCAGCCATGGAAATTATGTTGTGGCATGCCTCAAGAAAATTGTTCACATTTAGCCCAATGATTGTAAAACTTTATATGCTGAGATACAACGCCAAATATATTACAAGGAAGAAACTATAATTTCTTGTAATAAGATGACAATGCCTCACATCATTGGATATAAAGAAGGAATTATAGTTTCTTCCTTATAGTCAATGATATGAGGCATTGTCATCTTGTACACTATCTCTTCATCATTGTCCTGATCTTCAATTGTTGATAGCAAAAAAATATCCTAGAATTTCAATGTACACATTGGTTATTATGTTAGTTTGAAGAATGGCAAGTTTAGTAATTAATAATCAATGATATTGGTTTTGGGTAACAAATTAAAATAATTGTATTCTGCTATTTAATCTACGTTTCATGTTGATTGTTTCATACAATTTTATTTTGGCTTCCACAATACTATTATTATATAATATAAAAAGAGTTGAGAGCACTGTACAGTATGAAAGGATCTTTATCATAAAAAACTGATGCTGAGATCTGTTTGAGGAAGAAGTAAATATTAAAAATTTGTAACAATTTACTATGAAAAATTTTCAAAAATGATGAATATTAGAGAAAAAATTAGTTCTTACTTCATTGTTTTCTCTTATATTAATCTAGATCAGGGGTTACCAAACTTTTTTCATAATGGGCCACATAACTGAGAGAATGATGAGCACAGTCCGCATAACCATTTCGTTCAATACAATACACTGAATACACAAAAAGTAGAGACAATCAACATATTTATTTACCAATACAAACACGATTGCTGCAGCAAGCTCGTAATCGCTTTCCTTAGAAACTTCATTGTAGGTACTTACACAAAAAGTGTTCTGATATCCAAAGTTGCAAAAAACCACTGCATTGTTTATTTCACTGATTTTCCTGAAAATTATATTACCGTCGGATGAAAAAAATCAGATTGGACCAATTTTGGCAATTTTACTTAACTTATTTTAATTTTTTCTACATAGTAAGTTTATCTAGAATCTATGATATTTCTATATAAATAATTACCTTTTAGCTCATTTGTGGTACAGTGTGGCAGTGGGCTGGATGAACTGACCTCCCGGGCCAAATCCAGCCTGCGAGCCGTAGTTTGGTGACCCCTGATCGAGATCAATGGTTTCTTAACTCATTTCTAATCATATCTAGCCTACAAATGCAGAACATGACAGTATATCCCATCTAAGTGATGCAAATTAAAATAATTTCAAAAACTTCACAAACTTTACAAAATATAATTAAAATGGAAGTATACCTCAAAATTATCAATTATTAATCATAATTTTCATTATTATAATTTCACAAACTTTTAAAAGATACTTTATTAAATTTAAAAATTTTTGAATTTTTATTAGATTCTTTAAAGTCTTTCAATGTTTTTTTGTTATTCTGACAAATGACATTGAGTAACAGTTGAAGTTGAAGTTTGACAGTAGTGACTAATAAGATCACACGTCACAAATATCAGCTTTAATCAGTTTTAATTGTCAAAGTAGTCCTAAAACTTAACAAAAAGAAACTATCTAGTTACTAAAACTTTTAAATTACATTAGAGTGGCAAAAAGCAGATGTCTGTATTGATTAAAATTCTTTATCAAATTATATTTTCTTTATCACAATAAGAAATTTAGGGAAAAAATAATAATAAATAATATTGTTGTTTATCACAATAATTATTGCTATTATAATAAAAATAACAAAACATAATGCAAAAGAATAAAAACTAATTAAATAAAGGAATATATAAATGATTAAAAAATCAATAAGCAAATTTTATAGCAATATTTTCTGATTTCTTTATAGTTATTGCAATGATTTTGAATTAGTATATTTGAAGGATTAAAAACTATCAATGTAACAAAATTAATGATAAAAAGTGAATTTGATAATATAAAACAATAGAGCTTTAATTAACAAAGTATTTCAAGTTCAAAAAAATAATTAAAAAATAAAATAATAATAAAGTCCTTGTATCTTAATGCTGTCTGTCAAGTTATGTGTGAAGTGAGTGAATATCCACTATTGACAATTTTATATGTCGTAACAACTTAAATAAATTTCATTAAAATGTTTGAATTGATTATATTTAATTTTAAGAAATAAAATTAGAATTAAAACCAATCAATATATTTTTAATCATCATATTAGCAATTCCAATTTTAAATTAAAAGCTATTAAAAAAGTGTAATAAATTAAATAATAAATGTAATCAGTTCTAGTATTAACACTGATTAAAACCCAAGGTTTTAATCAGTGTTAATCAATGTTCAAGCTAAAATTAAATAAAAAATATTCTGTTTTAGTGGACATAAACACAACCAAAACAAAAAACTTTTTCAAGCACATTTGGATACTAGAGCTGATTTTTCTTCTAAGGAGCTTGAGAATATTTTAGTTTTAGTTTATTGGTTTATTGTCCTTGAATTTTTAAGTTAAAAATTTGAACATTGATTTTATTTTGGCATTCTTAATTATTATTGTATATACTTAATCATGTAGATGTATATATGTAATCATGCCATAGCAAGATCGTTAATTTAGCTGCTTTACAAAGCACCTAGCTGTCTGATTAAATGGTGCTGTTTGTAATAAAGCTAACATTCAGATACTTTACAAAGAGGCTAAACCAAATCCTGCAGGACTGAATAACATTTCCATTAGATAAACTTAATTGTCACATTTACTTCTGATTCTTACACTCGAGCACTAAGGAATGTTACCAGATTTGACTACCAAAATGGACCACTCTTGTTTTAGTTTTGCATAAAAAAATCATTTGGTGTATTGCCTACTTTTTGGGCTACAAAAATTTGACTTGACTACATAAATTTTGTTTGTTTTGATCTAGAACAACAATACCTATCTCTCTTCATGTCATCTTTAGACATAATTTTATTTATATGCAAAAGCAAGCATAAGCATCACATAAAGGAGTTAACTAGGATGCAGAGAAGATGATTGATGATACCACTAAGAAACTTCCCCTATTAGATATTGGAAAAAGCATTTTTCTTAATGTACCAAAAAATAGATCATGGTTCTTTAGATACCAAAAATATTAAGGGAAAAATTATTGATTTCAGAAATGGAGTTTACAAGAGAGGCACTAAATCCAAAATGATTAAAAATTGGTTGTCAGTATGAATTACAAGTCATCAAATGTCATTATGATGATGAAATACCAGAAAGAAATCTTGGAGAATGTGTGATTAATCAATTATTATTTGGTGATCAAGAATTGCAAAAATGCTAATGCAAACCTGTGAAAAATCAGTGTCACAATAATAGATGAGCATGTTTAAAAAAAAAATTCTTTGAGGATCTAAATGTCATTCTAGTTTATCTTGCATTAATAAATAATGTATCCATTTGATACATTTAATATTATTTTGTAACTATTGAAGGAATTTAGCAACTTTAAAGTGTTTTTTCACTTTTATAATTTAACTTTGCACTGTTTAGTATGTCAAACTACCTCTCTTTATTTATGTAATGATTTTACAAAAGTTATTCTTTAATTATAATAATGTACCGAAATATTAAAAATACTTAGTAGATTTTAAAGATTTTAAATGGCCAATAAACAGTTAATATAAGTATTTATAACAATTAATTATTTCCTAAAAACAGGAAATAATACAAATACTGTACTCTTTTTACAATTTTCAACTTTATACATAGATAATTTCAATTATGCAATGTTTTTTTTACTTCCTAATATTTTTGTCCCTAACCTTAGTGAATAATTCACATTTTAGTAAAGAAGCTGAGATTTCTGCCACTTTACAGCTAAATGTAGCCTGCCACATTATAAAATGCAATGTAACAACAATCCAGCTGAACAACATTAGTTAGCTTTATTACAAAATGAAACATTTAATCAAACGACCACATGCTTTGTAAAGTGGCTAAATTAACAATCTGGTTGTAACATATAAATAACTACATGATTAAGTATATACAATAATATATATTAATCACTTATGTATATATATATATATATAAATAACACTAAATTTTTTTAAATATAAATTTAACTTATGAAATTTACTTTTGAAAGTGCTTTCAATGCACGACACGCATCTCGTCGATCTTCCAATAATACAGAAGTCTGCACTCTCTCCACTAATCTTTCCACCTAAAGAAACAAAAAAAATTTTTAATTATAAAGAACAAAAATATCTCACGATGCTTTTGTTGTATTAATTTTAGATTTTAAAATCATACAATGATATTTGATTTATGTATAATCTATTGTGTAACAATCCCAATGCATTCATAACAGAAAATAAAAATTCAATATAAAATGTGATACAGACAATAAAATAACTAGAAATCAATTTAGATTATAAGCAAGTCGAGTAAGTGTTTAAATAAAAAATTGTTTTAAATTAACTTAATGATTTAAAAATCTCAAAGTACAAGTTTACATAAAAATACTGATGTAAATTTAGAATTTTATTTCAAAGTAAAAATATTAAAGTTACTGTTTGTATTAAAATTTTAATTATTTAATACTGTTTAGTGATTAGTGATAAATTTAATATGTTGTTAAATAATAAATATTTGTTATTTTGTTATATAGAAAAGAGCATTAATAATTTAACAAATACTGTATTACTTTACTTCAAATATAAATTACTTTTTAAAATTTTTATTTCAGACATCTTTAATGATAAGAAAAAAATTATTATTATTATTATATTGAAAAAAAATACACAATGTAAAAATGAAACATTTGATATATATATATTATAAAATATAGTTCTAGATTTAAAATTAGGTTAGTTTAATTATTTATGAAAATTATTGTTAAGTTATAATTAGTGCATTTTAATATTAAATATTTCTAAGAGATAATACAAAACACTTCAATTCTGCTTAGTAAATGTAATCATGACTAAATAATTGAGAATATATTTCCATATTCTCATGCATTTACATTAAATTTAGGATTTTGATTTCATGACTTCAAAGTTTTAAATATCTAGAGAACAAGACAGATAAAGTACTGACAAATATATTTCCTAGATTAACTGATGCAAGATCACAAAATTATACTGTGCATTCAGTTATTGTCTAGAACTGACTCACTATCTCGATTAATTCTTCCATTTTCATTTAAATGTTGACCAATTGAAAATTTGAAACAAATTCAAAATGCCCATTTTTTAATCAGATTACCAAATTTTTTGATTTATTGGTTACAATGTTGGTTCTGGAGATTAGTTGTTTAACTCAACTCACCTCCAGAAAGTTTCTTACATCTATTATCTTATATTATTTTCTATAAATTGAAATTGATTCTCAAAGATAAAAATTTTTGTTGAAAAAAATATAACAGTTATAATTTCTATATTCTATTAAAATGCACATCTTATAAACTTATTTATCCTTTAAAAAAATGTTTAGTCAAATGATACATTATAAAAAATTTTTCTCAATGTTGAATGGAAGCACAAGTATACTTGGAATCTCTCACAAAATATTTAAACATGTTTCATTCTTTGAAGAAATAACTAGTCTGTTCTTACTTGTTTTATTATGCTAAGTAACTATTATCCTATTTCTGAAACTGTTATTAGGCCCCGAACATGCTGCAACATTTTTGAAATAATAATAGTACAGTAGAGCGTCAATTATCCGAATCAATTGGGGACTGGGGTTGTTCGGATAACTGATATTTCAAATAATCAATTATGTACGAAAAAATAGTTTAACGTATCCAATGTTGAAATTTTTCTTCGTTGCATGTCGCTTTGCGTTGAATTTTCATCAATGTTAAGCTTAACAAAGACTATTGTATCGTTAAAAATTAGTTTTTTATTTTGTACAAACAAAATAAATATATTGAAAAATATAAAAACAATAAAAAATTATACTTCAGGAGTTAATTTAGTATCAAAAACGTAAAATATTTGAGTAGCCCAAGATATAGCCAAAGATTTCAGTGCCACAGCACTAGCAAAAATTTAAATTTGCCGACTGGAATTCTTTCGGATAATTGACGCTCTACTGTATTTGAAATTTGCCTCACATGCAAAAATTATAAGGTACAGGTATCCCTTGTACAACATAGCACTTCAACACAGTTTAGCTCTAACACAGTTTGAAAATTGAAGATACTCCATACAACACAACTTCCAGTTTCACTCCAACACAGTTTTGGAAAGCCTTCACACAAAATTTCACAATTTTTCTTGAATTAAGAAAAAGTCTAGAGTAACAAAGTATAAACTTTGTTATTCAATATTTTTTAAAATTCAAGCAAGCACATGTCTCAAATTTGCTAACAGATTTTAGAATATTAAAATTTTCAATTTGTTTTGTGTCTTTTGTAAGGTTTACTTTAATGAAAACCAATAGAATTTTTTCTTCCTTGTCCTAGGTTTCCTATCAACTAGGTGTCATTGCTTTCAGACTTTAGCCCTTAAGACTGTCACTGTGTTTTCTTTTTATACATTAATCTTCGTACTTAGTAAAGTTTATTTAGACATTTTTAGGTAAGTGTTATTAACTTTTTTTTTTTTAACTGTAGGTATTACTTCATATGTAAAAATGATGAACGAAATACAGCATTATCTCAGTATCTCAGTATTTGAACAGTTCCTAACTTGAACAATTCAGTATTAAAACACAAATTCTGAAAAAAGTCGCTCAGTATGCGACTAAACAAACATGATCCTCTAGAACAAATTTTCGATTAACAACATTTTTATTTTGTCATCCATAAAATATGATTAAATTATATGATCATAAATTATAATTAAAAAAAATGAATTAGTTGCTGATGTTTCTGATCAAGATCAACAAAATGCTGAGATGATGATGATACTCTCTAAAATAAAAAAAATGCTCTCATTTAACAGTACTTTTATTTGTAATTGTTAGTTAATTATTGATTGCTTTCAAAAATCTTCTAATCTGAATACCGTTATTCTGATAAAATCGCACTTACTAAACCTTTATTGTCCGGTACTTGTAAACTATTCGTAAAAACAAATGTTTTTGGCCTCAGACGAGGTCTTCTTCAGGTTAAAATAATTGGATTCCATTCTTAGAATGAATGTTTAGTTTTAAAATATAATCGAATAAAATCGAATGCGTGTGTTACGTATCGTCATCGTTTTGTTGTTCTTCGCATTACGTATGCGAAGAACAACAAAACGATGATGATACGTAACATGCACATGAATTCGATTATATTTTAAAACTAAACATTCATTCTAAGAATGGAATCCAATTATTTTAACCTGAAGAAGACCTCGTCTGAGGCCAAAAACGTTTGTTTTTACGAATAGTTTACAAGTACCGGACAATAAAGGTTTAGTAAGTGTGATTTTATTGATTGCTTTCATATACCTACATATTTCTCTTAGTAACAAAATATAATATATATTTTTGTTAAATTTTTGGAACCTAACCCCATGCATTAGTCCTTTGTTTTATATAGCATGAATTCATATAACATGACACTTTTTTCAGAATGTAACTATCATGCTATATGAGGGATACCTATACTACATTTGATTTAGATTGAACACTCAGGTTGTTTACATCTAGTCAATACAGTTTCACAATTTTACATATCATACAACACCAAAAAGCAGTTATGAAATACTGAACCTTTACTATTACTAACATTTTCATTTCATAATTGATTTTTGGTGTTTATGTGTTATTATCTGCCAACTATGACCAGTTTTTATTCTTGTGAATCGTGCACTTGTCATCGTGGCAGACATGCTTTTTGACTCAGATTGAAAAACAACTCAGTAGCAATTATTGTAATGTGTTTAATCAATGAAGAAAATGAAGAGGATAAAAACTATATATGAAAATTTGGTCGATATGGATGCAGGAATAGTTTGTTTTCACTTCATTTTCAACCAAAGATGACGTCATGCATGTTGTCAGTCAATACCAGATCATCATTGGCTGGTTTAACAAAGCTACATGCAACTCTCACAATAGAAACTAGAGGAAAATGTCTCTGAGATTGCATAAAAATTTGCAATGTACATTGTCTCAAATAACCATTTGAGGCAACATACAATGTACAATGTTGCATGCAATGTAGTAAAATTTTGTTAAAGTCGTACCATGTTTGGGCAAGGTTGTATTATATCTTTGAATGCACTTGATTTAGCTGCATTGATATACATTCATTGACTGTCCATTATTTGTCATCATCTCCATACAGAGATAAACTTTATGACGAAGTTCTAAAGTAGACTAGTAAACAATAAAATAAATTTCATTATGTTTGGCAGAAGTTGTATATCTAAAAATTAGAAAGCATATCTCTGTTTTATTAAGATATAAAACTGAACATTGTAATTTTATAAAATTTTTGTAAAACAGAATACAGAAATAGTATAACACAGAATAAACTAATACTTTAAGAAATTTTTTAATATGAAAACAATTACAGTAGAAACTCATTTTAACAGATCATGGAACAACAGATCTTTTCTCTGGGTCCCACCAAATCAATGAAATTTTACCTCTTTTTAGCAGATCCATAACTCGGAATAAAGGATTTTTTTCTAGTTCCATCTTCCGTAATCATATTCTTTTCAACCTTTAATTAATAATTGGATGTTTCTGGATACTAAATTTAAAAAAATACATTGCATGCTGTGCAAACTAAGCATGTGATTGTCATGATTCTCACTGCTAAAGTTACAGCCATGCATTAGTGCTCTCCTGTGGCATGTTGATTAGTGGAAGAAAACTACTTCTAGCTTAAAACTTTCAGACACGTGTTCAGGAATATTGCACCTTGAAATTGTGCTCACACAACAGTAACAACTTGTACTAATGAAGCCACCAAAAGCCCAGAAACATCACATCATCACAGTAAATTGAGATGGATGAATTTTTTTAACATACCATGAACTGCTAATGATTATATGTACTTTGTCTGTTTTTGGGTTATATATACAGTTTCTGTCAGCTTTGTTATGGCATGTGTATGATCTTGTAATATATGTGTTTATATAAAATAAAGGATAGAAATCTCAAGAGACTGAATAATTTCGAGTACAGGTGTTTTTTACATAGGTATTTAAAAAGCAAAAATTCGCAAATCACACCTAAATTCAAACTTTCCAGCAAATAAAAGTCATAAATTAGAAAGATTGAACGTTTTCAGCCTTTAAAATACAAACAGAAAAAATGTTCTATAAATAAAACAGTTTTCTTCAGTTTGTATTTCCTGAGGAAGGCCAATAAATTTAGTGGCCGAAAACGTTTGATCTTTATAATTTATGACTTTTATTTGCTGGAAAGTTTGAATTTAGGTGTGATTTGCGACTCTATGGTTCCAGTTTATGGTGAGGTTGTATTTAAAGCAAAAATTTTTTTGAATAATGGATATTTCCTGGGCTAATAAACCAACTGATAAAAATTAATAAATTAAGTTTTATTTTTTACATTCTATAAAACTGACTTGACAAAATATATTTTAAATTGAATTCTTACAGAATTCTTTGATGATAATCATTAAAAAAATTAACTATTTAATCCTTAGATATTTTGTTCTATTTTTATTTTGTAATATGTTTTAAATTTTGGCAATAAAGTCTCTCATAAAAGACTTTATACTATTGCTAATACTTTATTCGGTTAGCTACATTAAAACATAAATTATCAGAATAAACTTGTGACTTTACTATCATCTAAGTGGCTGAAATATGCTGAAAGCACAGTTGATTGACATATTTTAAATGGAAAAATCTATCCAGAAATCAGTTTTAGTATATTATCAAAACAATTTTAAATAAATGATTACTGATAAAAAAAATTGTGATTGCAATGCATATTTTCATCTATTTTCTGTGATGGAAAGAAATTATGAAACAGGCTTTATCAATTCCCATGAACTAATATGATCTTGTTACACTTTCTGCTATTGAAAAGTAGTATTATCTAGTATTACTTGATAAACTCTTAATTTAATGATTTCTCCAGAATACATCAGCATTCACATTGTCTTTTTGTCACGTTTAGCTTATTAACATAATTTTATATGATCATCCAGTGCACAGATATTTTATTAAGTAGGCTGTGCACTGAAAACCTTTATAGTAAACTTAAAAAGAATAATAATAAAAATTAAGTTCTAAATCTAAATTTATCATAAATTTTTTAACAGAAGTTCATATATTTCTATTTCACAAAAGGATAGTTCTTATAAGTTCACTGCATTGCATTTTATTTTATTCGTTCTTGTCCAGCTCATTCTATAGTATCAAAACTTTCACCTTTACACTGAAAATTTTATTTATAATCATCACACTATGTTTTTTAACCCTATTTATGAGCTCTTGTCAGGCGTTATATCTTTCATTTTAGAATAACCCAAATTCTCTGAATGCTTTCAAATCAAATTTCTGAAAATATTAAACTTTGCAGTCAAATTATGTATCATTGCAGCAAATTAGTAGTTGCATTTTCTTTTAATTTGTTCTAATTCCTTTTTTAATGGCATATCACCATATTGTTGAAAGTTTCCACATCTCTAGAATTTATGCATTTGTTTTTAAGCTTGTGTTTAAATACCTCAAATTTGCAAAGATTCAGTCAAAGAAATTTCAAGTATGAGTATTCTCTAAAATAATAAAAGAGAAGCAAAAACACATTTTATGTATTCACACTTGGATGAACTAAACCAAAATGTAATGCTATTTACCCAACATATCTTTGTTTGAAAACTAATATGTAGTTTTATCACATATAATTTCTATGGTTTAATCTTATCACATGTGATTAAGGTGATCAAATCTTAATTACTATTCTTTCATTCATTTAGTAACAGAAATTACTAGTGATCATTTTGTAACGGTGATGAAATAACAGTAACATGATATCTCATTCTTCAGTACATTTTGCTTTTTGCTTGGAGAGTTGATTTATTTTACTGTTACATTTTAGGCAACAATTTGTGACTAGCTACAGCTTATATATTAAGTATTACATATGAATTTTAGAAGGTTAAAATATATAATTCATTTCAGATACTACTTTCACTATTTACTTTAATTCAATAGCTAACTAATGATTGCTAAATATTTTTATAAAATAAAAATGTATCAACCAAATGAAATAAATTTTGTTCTATAAAAACTGATTTAGAGAAAACTTTCAAAGAATTTTAATTCTATCACTTGTATCCATACAATAATATAAAATATTGAAATGTTATATTTATTACTTATATAATTTTTTGCTAATAATTATAGATCCCACTGGAGAGAGATCTACAGAGTGGATGTACTGCTTAGGTGGCTGCAAGAGGCACAAGATGGAAAAATGTAAGGAGGTTGTTCCAGCAGTTAACAGTCCAAGAGGCTCAAATAACAATTGAATAATAATTATAGATCCAACACCACTTTTTCGTTGCTTGTTTGTTATACCAACACAATACTTGGGTGATTTGCCTGGGGGACACCTTCTTGTTAAGGGAAACTGGCCCCTATTTAGTCATTACATATGTGGAGAAAACCCGGAAAACTCCACGTGGCCAGCCCGTCTGAGTGCATTGCAAACCCACGATTGAACTCCCAGTGTTCGTGGACATAACCGCTTGGCCACTGATGAGCCCTTTTGTTGCTTAAGAAATTTTAGATATATTTTTTCTTGAAAATTAGAAACAGGTTGGGAATTTGAGCTTGATATTCTTACAACATGCGATTTAATGGCGATACTTACCAGAGTGATATGACTGTTACAAAATGTTGAAGGATTTTATCAGCTGCATCTAGAGTCTTAAAAAGTTCAAAACTTACCAAGTAATCTACAGATTTTCATTTTAATATTCTTTAAATGTTTTTCACTCTTAATATAAAGGAATATGAAGCACTTTACTATTAGTAAAGATATTTAATTTAATTTTTAAGGTAGACCCATAAAAATATGGGTCTACCTTAAAAAACATTTTAAAGCGGTCTAAAAATATAAAATAAAGTGAAGAATGCTAAATCATAAGTGCAAATATTAAAAAAATAAATAGAGCATTGTATATAAATTACATATTATTTATCAGTTGGGTTTTTATTATTGTTTAAATTAACACAAAATATATTTTCAACGTACTGTTTCTGCTCCAGTTGGTTGATTAGCGTTAGCTTGGGAACCGAACAGTGTTTTGACGTACTCCATTTTGTGTTGCGTGGACCTTCTCACTGACCTCTCTCGGCAATTTCTCTTCGTTGTAATAAAGACGTGTCAATAATAATTTTTCAAACTCGTGTACAGAAATATTAATAAATTATAAAAGTACGCGGAAATTTTATATTTAAATAATAATATTAATAAAAAGGAGTAATCTAAATGTGTTTTAATTTAATTTTGTATTAAGGTGGCAACGTTAGTTAACATTTTAAAAATGGAACCTGTCATGCCGCTTGTATGAGTTTTTAAAGTAATTCGCTAGAATTAAAGGGAAAATGAGCAGAAAGCTTCCTCAAGGAGATTATCCTAATAAGGATTTCTGTGAATTTCTTTTAGGTTGTTATTATACGTTTAATAGATAATTCATTAATAATTAGTTTTATAAGGAGAAATGTCAAATTTATTTTGGTAGAAGTAAATTTCTCATTGTTTATTTATATATGTACAACATATCTAAAAGTAATGTCTGCTTTAATTTTCAATATGTATTTAATATTCATATTTTCTCATTCATTCCACCATCTTCATTCCAATCCCCACAAAGGCAAAGGCAGCGATCGACTGATAAGAAAGCATCCAGCGAAACCCTTGGCAGAACACTGTGAGAGGCACAAACATTAACGAGGGAGAGGAGGGACCCTGTAATGTAAACCTGGGTTTCCTGAACCTTAGTGCCTGTGATATCGGCACTAGGTGTTACGTGACAAGCAGGCCACCGGTAGGCAATTACCGTTAGAAGGTTCCTGCCCTGGACTGAGGGGAGTCCTGGCGGAACAGAGAGAACCCTGGTATAGCAAAAGCTGCGTCTGGTGCCAACCACATCTCCTGTATGAGGAGAACATCTGTCTTGTGGAGCCAAAATGCCGCCAAGAGGAGATCTCATTTGGATTAGAGACCTCTAGCATTCCATTGCACTATGCAGAAGGTATTCTGGCCTCCAGAGAAGTTAGGCATTAGTAGGTAGGGTCGTCGACAGACTTCTATGAAATTTGACCTGTTCGGCTGGAGTTGTAGCACAGAGGTCATCTAAGGAGATCGCTCTGGATGAGCCGATAGGGTAGGATAGGTCCATATCTGATGGCGGCTTGTCCTTGTTGGACGTGGTTATGTGACCGCTGGACGATATTACAGTTCTTTTTTCTTTTTTTTGAAGGTGGACTGAGACCGATGGTCCTGCTGGGTGGGATGGGCGCTTATATGGCATGGGTGCCACCATCCTGTCTGTGCTCAGCTCATGTTCTGGCAGTTGGAACTCCTGGTCAGGAGTGGCTGGACAAGGCCAAAGTAGTTTGCAAAGATGACAAAGTGTGTATCACCTCAACTGTGGATTCTAACTGAGAGATCTGGTGTGACAAGGCTTCCAGCCTTGTCACACCAGATCTCTCAGTTAGAATCCAGTTAGAGTCCAGGTCATCAGTTGACCCTGGGAGCATGCAGGCAGTCTCACACTCTTGCTGAGGGGGATGGCGAGGGGCTGCCTCGTTGAGTTTTGGCTTGGATAGAGAAGTCACTCGGGCATATGATTTGAGTAGGCCACCTTGTGAGCACTTCGTGTCTAGGTAGAAACGGCATTGTATGATGCTCAGTTTTAACAAGCAAGCCTCTTGCTGGTAAGCTGGGCAGCGGAGGGAGTCTGCTTTATGGTCCCCACCACTGCAAACGCAGCTGCCAAATGTGGCAGTACAGTTGGTGGGATTGTTGTCTGCACCACATTTGATACACTTATGGCAGCCAAGGCATGACATGGCTGAGTGACCGAAGGAAAGACAGCAGCTGCACTGATGCAGATGGGGGATAAACTGTTTGCATCAAAATCGCTGGTAATAGAGGGTGACTGTCTCCAATGGGGCGGCGCTGACTACTAAGAAGTAAACAGTGGAACTAGGAACAACGGTTTCCCTGTCCTTCTACATAAATTGGCATATTTCTATCACCAGAATATTAGTGTCTGAAAGGATTGCATATATATGCTGGACAGCAATGGACGTGTCCACATTGCACAGGAGGTAAGTGGTTAGAGCACAGTCTGGCACCAAACAACCATGGACCAGGATCCTCACTAGGGCTGTGATGCAGAGGGCTGACTCCATAGACTGTGAGTCCTGGGATTTCACAATGAGAAGACCGGCACGGAAGTAGTGGACATCCTGCAGTTGGTCCAGATGGGGGAAGTGCAGTTGGAAGACCATGTAAAGTTTGGCTGGATGAAGATGGTGGAGGGGCCCTGTCCTTCCAAAAAGACCATGTAGACATGGTCTGAGGGAAGAGACTGGCGGATGGAGCACAATTTTTCCAATTCCATCAAGAGAGAAAGGAAACAAAGCTCATCAGAGAATGAGCATGCCACTGAACCCGGCGGCTATGGCCAACAATGTCCACGCAAAGGTGATGCCACCCCCAAGCTTAGAGGGACCTCCACACCAGAAGAAAAATCAAACAATACTCCTACCTGAGAAGTAAAGAAGCCAGTAAGGGAACCAAGAGAGAAGAAGCAGATGCAGTTATCCCTATGGGAGGGCAGGAAAAGGCAATAAAAACACCGCTGGAAGCCAAAGACCGGGATGAAGATCACCTAGGTAGACTCACAACTTGCCTGCACACCCAATCACAACTGTTCTCCGGAATTCATTTGTCTAAACACCTACTTGAATTTCATTTTCGAGTAGCCCATTTGACTGTTCATGGAGTACTTGATGTTATACAGTACTGGGGCTCTCCCCATCCAGGCACATTGGTCAAGACTCACTATTGCTTGTCTTGACAACATGGAGCACAGAGAAGAGGTATACTGATACATGTTAAAACTGACCTTTGGAGGCAAGTATCTTGCAAAAGGTTGCATGTACAGGTATAGTTCCTTTGACTTTACTGCTCATATAGGGGTCTACAATTTTTAGGGAGTACAAAACCCCTTATTTAGAGCTTGAATCTTATTGTTTAATTGACAGAACAATGAAATTCAAAGAACAAATTTAACTTGTGTTTAAATTCAAATGCACAAAAGTACAGTGGGTGATCGGTTAACGAACATAATCCGTTCCAAGACTTTGTTCGTTTACCGATTATCGATTTACCATAGGTTTCTATGGGAATTTAATTAATTCGTTCTGGAGACCCCCAAAAATAAAAAATATATACTTTCTTACTACGTTTATTTATATGTAATAATAAAAATACATATACACACAGTCTTGCATTTTTATTAGTCATTTTTTTTTTCCGTTTGAAATGGTTAAAGAATCTGTCTAATGTCGATTGCTTTTCCCTCTTCTTTAGGATTTTTCATAAGTAATTAATAGCATTGCAATTGTAGAAATCCTCAAGCCTCAACCTGGTTTAGATGCCATTCTAAGACCGTTGTTCTGACATCCTCCCACTTCAAACGATCTTTAATAACAGGTATCGGCATTAATCCTCTTTTTCAGAAGAAAACATACCTCGCCGAGATTCTTGGTGTTCTTCATTCAAGAGTTAGCGTTCTTCTATCGTCAGATCCGTTTCGGGTTCCATTATGAACTCTTCGATGTTCTTTATTTCTCAGATTTGATTTTTGTTACTCCTTTAGCTGCTTGAGTCTTCTGGATTATACAGTATTTTTCTTAAATAAGATTGAACTGCTGCCTACAATAGACCTGTTCATGCCATACTGCCCAGCAACATTAGGCATCTTCTGCCCACTCTCCACCTTTGCTATTATACTCTCACCTTTCGAAAAGAAAAACAGATGCAAAACTTAAATTAACGAGTGCCTACCCGACAGTCTAACGAATACATAAAAGAATTATTTTGTCAGAAAAATAAAAGGCTGGAATTACAAGGGAGAGTTTCAAAGTTCGGAGGAATACTATCCGATTGGTGTATACCGGCTTGAGCGTTGATGTCGATGTTTCCCACACTCTGAAAAGTTTCGAATTGTTTCCTGAAGACATGGGAAGACCAATCGGTATTCATTATTTTACATCGCTTCTTCTTGTGTTTGTTCTGTGAGGTGTTCGTTATCTGATCATGTGTTCATTGTCCGAACATAAAAATCTTTTGCTAAAGTGTTTGTTATCCGATTTGTTCGTTATTCGATCTGTTCGTTAACCGATCACCCACTGTAATTTGAAAACAGTTTCACATAAATATAAAATGAAGGCAATTTTTACATAAACTTGAAATAAAATAAAAAATACATACATTCATAAATTATAAATTACAGCAAATTTCCAGGCAGAAGAAAGTGTGCTTAAATCTCTGGCATTTAAGCATGATCCTAATGTTTTTTCTTAAATATCTCTACCTGTTCTGCCGTATGTGTCTTTGAACAAGAGGTGATCTTTCCTATAACCTTAGCCTGGTTTCATAAGATTTTGGCATCATCCTAGTTAGTGAAGCTTGTTATGGCTTTCTTGATAAGCCTGTTGTGTGCTGTACAGTATTTAATGTTTATAAATATGTTTTTCCAAATTCCAGCTAGTGTAACCTGTGCAAGTTGTTCTCAGTTTAGCAGGTATCATATACTGTATATCCCAACGTTTCACTTCTCTGGTACTGTACATAATCTTTATCATTTCCTAGGAATCTGTATAATGTTGGATTTTGTTTTTATACAGTTCTTGATTTTTTTTGTTTTGACCAATTCATTGAATATTTTATGCAAAGTTCAGAAAGTAAATTTAGTAAAACTCTTATTAGCTGTATTCTTTATTTCAGATTGATGTGAGTGGATAATGTTGATAAGCATTTTTCTGTAATAACCCAGGCAGGATGCTATGATCATGTTTCTGTTAATCTCCAATTCCCTATATCTGGTAGAGACAGTGTGTGTACCCTTTGGATCAAAGCCCTGAAGATGGAAAGTTTCTGGCAAAATGGATTGTGTAAATTGCTGGGATGTATAATGGATGGAAAGTCAGTTAGGGGTGTGTGTGTGTGTTGTGTCTAGGAAGCGTACGTTGATGGAGCTGCAGCTTTTTTGTTTGCTTTTCAGCAGGGCTGTGGAGTCGGGAAAAATGTGCCGACTCAGACACTTTAAATTTAATTTAGTTTTTTTATTTAATTAACCCAATTGAATTTGAATATTTTTGAATCATTCCTTTATTATCCCTGCTCTAAATAAGTACTCTATTTTACTGGATGAGCCAGACTAATTGATCAGATTATATATTTTTCTTTTCTGAACAAGGGGCTGGAGTAGCTAGATTGCACACCTTTTAGTTGGACTAACTTTTCTTGAAGGGTGAAATTGAAGTGCAAATGCTGTAGAATAAAGATATGTAGATGTAGAATTATATCTCCCCTTTCTCCTCTTATTAAATGTTTGTTAAAAATTAATTCTTTTTATACAAATAAATATTAATGTAAGTTGGATATTAAAAATACTAACTATAAAAGTATTTGAAATACAGGGCTCCTTTCAGAGTTCAGAGTAGGGTAACCCCTATGAATGCCTCTGCCCCCTATAAAATGATTTAGTATTTAATTTTGCTGGAGTCAGAGTTGAGTGTTTTTTTTTACTGACTCCACAGCCCTGCTTTTCAGATAAGGCAATATGTGTTGTTATTGATAGTGCTAAGTTTATTTCTACTATCCTTATTCCAAATAATTCCTTATTTAATATATTATCTACATAGCATTTATATAGGATAAAATTGTTGATAAAATTCAGTAATATAGATTTTTCTAACTTCACTACAATCAATTTGCACAAGATTCAAACTATAGACTGCTCATAGGTACTCTTCTTGTTTGTCTATAGGAGGTCTGTCTGGAAAGTTCATGAACTTTTTAAATTACGTCCCAACCAATAATTGAATCTGAATGCAGCTTGCACAGCTCTCTAGAGACAAGTTTTATGTACTATCTGTCAGAAACAGTTTGTTCTGTCTTCATTTGTTGTTGTTTTACATTCATTTATGTAAACACATGTTGATTGTGTTATATCATTTTCTTTCAGTGAGTGCAAGTGAGTGAAGAGCTAGTCTGATGAAAATTTCATGGAAAACATCATTACTGAGGATGAGACATAGGTTAATGGGTACAATGTGGAAACAAAACATAAGTCATCGGAGTGGGTGAGAACATCTTTACTGTGATCCAAAAATGCATGACAAGTTTGGCCGAATGTGAAGATCATGTGTGTCTTTCTCACTGTTTTGTTCAATTCTGAAGGTGTTGTTCACCATGAATACTATCTGGAAGTGATGAAATGTCTTAGTGAGGAAGAAAAGACCAACTGCTTGGAGAGAACAGTGTTATGACAATGCACTGCTGATAACAGAATTTTTGGCCAAGAACTCAACGCCACCTGTTCCCTAACTTTCATATTCATCAGATTAAGGCCCAGAATACTTACTTTTGTTTCCTAAATTAAGATCTGCTCTCTCTCAAAAGTTACTATTTTAAATCATTTGATGTCATTAAGGGATATTCATTAGATGAGTGTGCATCATCCCAAAAGAAGCATTTCAGGAAGCATTCTTTTCATGGCAGAAACACTGGATTTGGTATGTAGACTCAGGAGAGGCCTACTTTGAAGGCAACAAAACTGACTAGCTTCTAGGTAATAACAAAGGACTTCTATTTGCAAAGTTCATGAACTTTCCTGACAGATCTCATATATGTATATTCATCAAAGGTGAAGAAGGAAGAGTTGCACACAATATTTCATCTATGTCAGTGGTAAAGTTTGTGCTTTTTGGGATAGCACAGTAGAATTTAATAATTTAATTTTTAAATAATTGATGACATTTTTGATTATATGATTAAAAAATTTGTGTATTTGATTTAAAATTAGTCAAGAGGATAATTCTTTTGATATATGTTTTCAAATTAGACTGAAAGAAAAATTTTATACTCATAGATAATTAAATAAGATATTTTTTTAATAAAAATTCAATATTTAAAAAACCAATGGAATCATATAATCAGTCTTTACTTATTTGTACTATTAAGCAGTACACAGAAAAATAATTCTCCTATCCTTTCTGACTTATGGAGGCGAAAAAATCCAAAATCACTAATCCATTTACTCAAAACGGAATAAGGACTGGTATAAAAAAGCAAAAACAAAATTAGGATTGTCAGGATTGGATGGAATAGTATTCCTTGCATGTAGTATTCCTTGGGATAGGGTCCTACAAAGGAATACTATTCCTTTGTAGGACCCTATCCCAAACTTGCGTAATCTAATTTTTGACAGCTCCCCGACCCCCACAATGGTTCTCCAACAATGCGCATTCTTTTTGTCAATTGCAAATCTTTTACCGGTGGCACGATTTCCAATTTTTGAAGTGCACAATATAACTTTTCTTTTGAATTCATAATTATATGTAAAACATTTTTCCATTATTAATGAGTATAGGTAATAAAAAAATTTAAAATTTGATTCTACACAGCTGCTATCAAACAACTACTGGATTAAATCAGAAAATTGCGAACAGGGAACCACCGAATAAACTGCTATCAATGATTGTAATACTATGCGCATGCTTATAGCATAAAGCAAAGACCCAATTGTTGGGGAGTGAGAGATCAGCAGAAATAAGAAGTTAAAATATTTGCTTTGAATTTAAGTTGTACCCTAATTTTGTGTTAAAAATTGGAATAAAAAGTATTGCTTAAATTTGTAGTAATAAGGTATATTAAAAAAAATAAGAACTTTGTTGTGTGTGTATGTTTATATATNTCGACAGACTTCTATGAAATTTGACCTGTTCGGCTGGAGTTGTAGCACAGAGGTCATCTAAGGAGATCGCTCTGGATGAGCCGATAGGGTAGGATAGGTCCATATCTGATGGCGGCTTGTCCTTGTTGGACGTGGTTATGTGACCGCTGGACGATATTACAGTTCTTTTTTCTTTTTTTTGAAGGTGGACTGAGACCGATGGTCCTGCTGGGTGGGATGGGCGCTTATATGGCATGGGTGCCACCATCCTGTCTGTGCTCAGCTCATGTTCTGGCAGTTGGAACTCCTGGTCAGGAGTGGCTGGACAAGGCCAAAGTAGTTTGCAAAGATGACAAAGTGTGTATCACCTCAACTGTGGATTCTAACTGAGAGATCATAGTAAACTTAAAAAGAATAATAATAAAAATCACTAAAAGTTGATATATTGATATTTAAAAAATAGGCATTAATGTCAATGTGCATGTGATATTAAAAAATAATAAATAGAAACTAAATAATTTGGCAATATTTGATTAACTATGGTAATAATAATAATGAAATACATTTACTAAGACTGAATATAATACAGATTACATTGCTCATGATCATTTTGAATGTTTTTCTTTAATGTATTTTAGAAACATTCAAAATGATGATGACATAGATTTAGTATAGTCTTAAAAAATTATATACTGTATGCACTTAGGTAGACCCATATTTAAATTACCTTGTAGGCTTGAGTAAACCCACACTTCTGTTGTAAAAAAATAAACCCACAACTGGTAGTTAGTTGGTTTGCATCTCACCAGTTATGTTCCAGGTTTTCTTCACATATCTAAAACCTAAATAAAGGGCTGTCCATAAATGACATCCACACTGGGAGGGAGGGAGGGGGTTACAACAAGTCAGACAAGGGGAAAGGGTTGAGTTTCAATGGACATCCATTTATTTTATTACATTTTATACCTTTTATGCATTTTTTTATATTTATTTCAAAATTTCTTGTATGTTTCATTTCTACTTATGGTATCTATCATTCATAGAGTGATAAAGGTTTTAAGAGGGATCAAGTTTTGTTGGACTTCCAAAGAGGGGGGTTACGGAAACTGGGACAAGAGGGAGAGGGGAGTAAAAATTTATGGAAAGAAAACTGCAGACATAATTTATGGACAGCCCCTAAAGGTCCTTTTACCATAAAAAGCCCTCCTGGATACTCTTTCTTAGCAAATTTTCCAAGTGTTGCATTGCCTTCTTCTATCAATTAATTTTGTGATGCTCCTAAAATGTTGTTGCAGCGTCTTAGTGTGCCTTGGCACTCAGTTGAAAAGCATTGTACTATAGCATAACACCAAAATATTTCTAAAATATTCATTTAGAGTCTTGGAAGTCATATTTTGGCTATCTACTTTTGTTAGATGTACAATATGATGTAAAGGATTCCTGTTATACAAATGACCAGTTATTTATTGTGACATCGTCACAATGCTGGACTACAATTTTTAATCATATTTTTTATTTATTTAATTTAAAATATATGCTCTCAACCTGAAATTAGTAGTGGCTTGTCCCTGTACATCATGCTTTTCCTTTAACAATAGAGTTGTACCAATCATCTATCTAACACCTTTTGGGGGAAATTTTTGAATTGAAATAACATGACTTCCGGTTTGCATCAGAAGTTCGTATATAATTAATTGGGGGCTCCTGTCCCTAAGGTTTCCATATCTGGTCTCATCTTTCATTTATCTAACTTTGTTTTCAAGATTAAGGAAAGACAGACAGATGGATGACAATGGAAATTTATAGGTTTGCAGCCCATAATCAAAAAAGCAATTACAATGGCTGAGGTGTTCCTGAGAATACTGTTTTGTATAAAAATATCTAATGTAAAGAGGTTTAAATTGTTTGAATCTAACAAATAACTTACAATAACACTTCACAAATGTCCTGAGAACACATTATGAATATTATAATCAAGACATGTTCGAATGCTGTCTTTGCACTCTCATAAACCAAATACTAAATTCTTAATTTCATGTTGCAACCTCCTCTTAAACAATAACCATTAAGACAAGTTTTTTAAAGTGTATAAATAAATAAATAAAGTTTCTGACAAAATGCTTTGACAACTTTTGACATAAAAAGTTAATTAGTAGTACATATTACAGGATGGTATTGGAAGTAAAATAGCTAAGAAAATTGATGAATTTCTTGAAACAGGAAAACTCCGAAAACTAGAGAAGGTATTTCTATTAAACAAACTTATTTTTTAACATTTAATATTTAAAAAGGTTAAATTAAAATAAATGAATATTAAATATAACATCAAAAATAAAATAGTTAATCATCATTTTTTATATTTTACTTAATATTAATTATTTGATTATATAAAAGTTAAATTAAATCACAATTTTAAATTGTGACGTAAGCATGTTTTATGATTACATCAATTTAAAAATGGCATTCTTTAAAATTTCTATTATTTTTTCCAGAAATTGTAGAATAAAAAATTGATATGAGAGATTTTACTCTTTCTTTATTATATATATAGTAACTTAGTATATATTATTTATATCCACAATAAATTTAAAATTAAAAGAATTATAATTAAATTATAAGTTAAAACAGATAATAGATGAATTTGATTTTTGTTTCTTATTGATTAGTTTGTGTCATTGATTTCAATTTTCAGTTACTTAAATAATTTTTCCTTTCTTCAATATAAATTTGTTTTATTTAATCTTTGATAGAAGATATAGGCAATTAAATTATTATAATTTGAGAATACACAAAAAAATATATTATTAGTTAGATATTTCTAAAAAGCCATTAAAACTTTTTATGTTCCTGTTTAAATTTATTTAAAACCTTGTCAGTTGTGTAATACATAAAATTTATTGTGATATTGTGTAAAATACTATTTTTTATGAATTTGCTTCAAAAATCATGTTAACCGATTTTAATTCTAAACTTTAAATTTCCAGATACGTGCAAATGATGATAACAAGGCAATTGCTGAATTAACTAAAGTATCAGGAATTGGGTAATATACAAAATTTATTAAAGTAAAAATATATTGTAGCTATTTAATTATATGTATAGTGCTGTTTATAGTTATCAAAATTTATATTCCAGACCATCAGCAGCAAAGAAATTTGTTGATGAAGGAATAAGAAACATTGACGGTAAAAAATTAACAATGATAAATTTAATCATATAATTCTAATAACAAACAAGAGACCACCTTCCTCACTTTTTCCAGAAGACTTTTTTTTACGACACAAACATATTTGGCCTCTTTTAGCAGCTTGTTTCAGGTTATTGAACAAAAAACTATAAGACAAAAATTTCAGCATTCCAAATTATAATGTTCTAAGTTAAAACATTGTTCAAAACTACAGAACATTTTATTTTTAACTGATGTCTTTTAAAAATTAAATTGCAATTACAACACAAATAAATAAAACATCTTTAAAAATTGTACATATAAATTAAACAGGAAATTTCATATAATTTCCTTATATTGATAGAATAAAATGAATATGATACCACATGTAGCAATGGTTAAACCATTTGCAATTTATATAGCTTCAAATGATGTTTTAACTTAGGCCATTATAATTTGAAATGCTCAATTGTTTTGTCTTTTAGTTTTTTTTGTATGGTAACATGAAGCAGGCTGCTAAAGGAGGCCATAAACATTTGTGATGTAATAAAAATTTGCAGGTAAAAGTAAGGAACGTAGTCTCTTGTTTGTTAGTGGAACAGTTCCAGCTTTTGAAGGAGTCTGTACTTTCTAATAATTTTTTTTCTTATTTAGATTTAAGAAAAAATGAACATAAATTAAATAAGCACCAGAAAATTGGGCTAAAGTAAGTTGTAAGAAAATAATCTTTTAGTATTTTTTACTAAATACTTGTAATTAAAGAATTAGTATTATATTTATAATAGCTTTCAGTTGGCCTGATAATTTTATTTTAGATACCTTGAAGAATTTCAACAATCCATTCCACGAGCCGAAATGGAGAAGATGGAGGTATTTATGACTGATAATTGAAATTATTATAATTTAAATAGGTATACATATTTAAAATTTAACATTAATTTTAGAAAAAAGTTAAAAAGGAGATAATGCGGTTAGATGATAAATATGTTGTAACAGTCTGTGGAAGTTATCGTAGAGGTAATATACAAATTTTATTCATAAGATAATTAAGTTTTGTAAATTTTCAATTAAAAATACTTTTACTTTATTTATAGGAGCACCTAAAAGTGGAGATGTAGATGTTTTATTGACCCACACAGATTTTACTTCAAAATCAAAACAAGAAGTAAATATTTGGTATCATTATATAAATTTCACATAAATACAGGTGTGCCTTATACAATACAGTTTTGCTCTAACACTGTTTGAAAATCCTCGGTACAAAATTTTATCATTTTTAAGTGTAAACTTTGTTATTCGATATTTTTTTTTATTTGAGTAAGCACGCTTGTTGTCTCAACTTGCCCACAGATTTTAAAATATTGAAATTTTCAAATTATTTTGTGCTTTTTGTCAGGTTTACTTTATCCCTTAAGACTGTCACTGTGTTTTCTTTTTATAGATTAATCTTTGTATTTAGTAAAGTTTATTTAAACATTTTTAGGTAAGTGTTATTAAATTTTTTACCTCTGAATAATTACTTCATTCGTAAAAATAACAAACAAAATACAACAGTATTTCAGTACTTGAACAATTCGGTATTCAAACACAAATTCTGGAAAAAGTCACTTGGTACTCGATCGAGCAAACACAATCCTTTAGAACAAATTTTCGATTAATATATTTTTATTTTGTCATCCATAAAAATTTTTTTATGATAAAAATAAAAAATATAAAAATGTTGCTGAAACTTCTGATCAAGATCAACAAAATGCTGAAATGACGACAATACATCTGTAAAAGTAAATTCTCTCGTTTAACTAAAATTAATATTAACGTGTAATATAGTACTTTTAATTCTGATTTTTAGTTAATTATTGATTGGAAATAAATTATCAATTGCTTTAAATAAACATATTTCTTTTAGTAACGAAAAAGAATAGTATACTTTTGTTAATTTCTGGAACATAACCCTGTGCTTTATATTAGTCCTTTGTTTCGTATAGCACATATTCACATAACATTAAACTTTTTTAGAACATAACTACTGTACTGTGTTATATGAGGGATACCTGTATATTGATATTTATATTAGATATTTTAAATATTCTTAATAAATATTATTATTTAAAGAATAATTATCTGAAAGCAGTTACTGATAGATTAGAAGAATACAAGTTTATTACAGATATTATACATCAAGGAAAAACTAAAAGTACTGTAAGTATAAATAAATAGCTTGTTATTTTATAGCTTATTGCTAAAATTTACTAAACTATTAGTTTTTGTTTACTAATTTTTTTTAGGCTGTGTGTCAGTTAAAAAGTAAAGATGAAAATCAGCTTCACAGAAGAATTGATATCAGGTTTATTGATTTCTAGTTTAATAATAAGTTTGTCTAAATTTTGTTAATAATTTAAATAAAACTCCATTATCTTCACAATTGTAAAAAAAATAGTAAAGATGGGAAATGTTGAATAATTAGTTTAGCATTAAAAAATCAAACCCCTAAAATTTTTTAATAATAATAATAAAGTTAACAAATAATTATAAACCATAAATATAAATAATATTTCATTGTCATCTCAAATTTATTAATGAACTTATTAATGACTGTTTTGATATAGTAATATAAAATAAAATGCTATTTTAAATACTGTAACAGAATTTTCTGTAAATTGTTAGAATTTTTAGATCTGAAATCATCATTGAAGTATTTATTTTGATTTATTTTACTGATTTTGGATATTGAAAATTTTATTTTTAAAATAACAAAAAATTTTATTAACTAATCAATCTACCATCTGAAATTAACAACAAAAAAAAAATGTTTCAGTATTAATTTCTATACAGCAAGAAATAAAGCTAATTTTTAAAGATTTAAGAACATAAATCATTATTCACAAGTCTCATTTCCTAAGTAACAATTTATCACTTATACAGTAGAGCGTCGTTTATCCGAATCAATTGGGGACTGGGGTTGTTCGGAAAATCGATATTTCGGATAACCGNAAAAATATATTTATTTCAGACGATTACCATTTTTACAGAGTGTTCTAGAACAAAGTACAGACAGCTGGACCTTCCTTTTTAGGCTACACAACTGCCTATATTTAAAAAGTTCGACGTCTTGTTGCTTCATCTTTATCCATTGGGTTTCTGGCTCTTTATCTACTGTGGATTAGCGCTGACAAATGTAGATTATGCCGATATCCCTCTGGTGTCGAATTTTAACGATATATTTGAATTTCCGTCAGATGAATAAATTATTTTTTACAAATTAAAAGACAAAGTTGTTCTAAAAATATATTTATTTCAGACGATTACCATTTTTACAGAGTGTTCTAGAACAAAGTACAGACAGCTGGACCTTCCTTTTTAGGCTACACAACTGCCTATATTTAAAAAGTTCGACGTCTTGTTGCTTCATCTTTATCCATTGGGTTTCTGGCTCTTTATCTACTGTGGATTAGCGCTGACAAATGTAGATTATGCCGATATCCCTCTGGTGTCGAATTTTAACGATATATTTGAATTTCCGTCAGATGAATAAATTATTTTTTACAAATTAAAAGACAAAGTCGTTCTAAAAATATATTTTTTTCAGACGATTACCATTTTTACAGTGTGTTCTAGAAAAAAGTACAGACAGCTGGACCTTCCTTTTTAGGCTACACAGAAGTTAGGCTATACTTCAGAAGTTAATTTAGTATCAAAAACGTAAAATATTTCAGTAGCCCAAGACATAGCCAAAGATTGCAGTGCCACAGCACTGGCAAAAATTTAAACTTGCCGACTGGAATTCTTTCGGATAAATGACGCTCTACTGTATATATTTTTAGTTAATCAAATCCAAATAGATATTCTTTGTGTGTATAGTATATTTAAAACTTACCTGAAATAATCTCTTTTATAAGGTTATAATATTTGCCATTCTTTCTTGAATTAAAAAAACAAGATTATATGTGGTTAATTAAGAATTTTGTGACACTAAAAAGCCTTGAAAGCATACCTAACTGTAGGTACTGAAAGTGTATCTGCATTTCTCTTTTTTTCTTTTTCTCTATCTTTTAAGTATGGATGCTTATTTGAAAATAATAATAAAAATTTGAAAATTATTTGGAAGAGACATTCTCTTTTCTTTTCCATTCTCGTGAAGTTTGAAGATTAAAGAAAATCTATTTAATTGAATTTGTTTTCTTATAAAACAGTATTATTTTATGAAATAAAATTTTTGCAGGTTTATTCCTCATGATCAGTATTATTGTGGAGTGCTATATTTTACTGGAAGTGACTTGTTCAATCAGGATATGCGTGCAAAAGCTCTTGCAGAAGGCTTTACATTAAATGAATATACAATAAGACCTGTTGGTTCCACAGGTAATTAAAAAAAATTATTTTTAAATATGCTTATAATATTTTATAATCTTTAATTTCTACACTAGGTGTTCCTGGTGAACCATTACCTGTTACTTGTGAGAGAGATATTTTTGAATATATAAATTATCCTTACAAGAAACCAGAAGAAAGAAACAGTTAAAATTTGATTTTTGAAACTTTATTTATCAAAATTGTGTTTGTTTACAAATTTTGTAATTGATTTTTTTAAAATAAGTCTTTATGTACAATTTAATTTATATAAATGATTAAATCATTGATATACAGTACGGTTGTGATTTATGCAATCTTAGTGTTTTCAAAAGTAAATGATCTTTTTAATAGAAAATTTTGATAATTCTCATTGCACAAAAAAAACAAGGAAATAATTGACTAACTTTTCATATAGGCATAAAATCTTAGCAGTTAATTTTATTACTCAAAATTCACACTTTACATTTGCAGTTGATTTATTTCTAAAGTAGTAAAATACAATTTTAACTTTATATGAGGGAAAAAATTTTCTTTTTAAACATGTAAATTTTAGTTACAAATTCCATTTTTATTTTATATTTTATTGATAACTAACATATTTACAGAAAATATGCTTAAAAATTATGTTTATGACTAAAATTTATAAATGTGTTTCTTCTCAGTATAATTCATTTCAGTTTGCATGAATCTCTACACACACACTCCAAAAATATAATCTCTGTATAAATCATGATTGCACTGTAATTGTTATTAAATTTAAAATTTGTATATATGTTTTTTTAAATATTTTTTATACCATTTTCTTGTATATTTTACATAAATCATGATTAAAAGCAATAAATAATATCTAAAACACTATTAGTTTCAACAGATTGTACTAAACAGATCTTGCAAACTATTGAAAATTTGAGTGTGTAATCTAAAATATCAATAGTTAGAACTCTTTAAATACTTATATATATTACTAGAATTTTGTTTGGAGTCATATAGAACTTGAATGCCATATTTAAGTTAAAAAGAATGTAAACATGATATTGCATATTTGATAGTATTTATAATGTTACTATATGATTTAAAACAACAATGAAAGGATAATTTTTTTAAGATTTTTAAATAAGTATTATTTATTATTTTAATCTGAAAATAATTAATATACTTTTAAATTTATATATATGTATATATATTAAAAAATAAATATATTATTATTCAGTACCATTGTTAACAGCAGAGCACAAACTAATAGCTTTACTGCCTTGGTCATCTGGAACTTGAAACATTTTAAGAGTATATTAAGCTTAACTCTAGAAGATCCAATTGCCCATCAATTCATTAGGAAAATAATAAAATAGAAATAAGCAGTCTTGGACTGCTTACAACTACTATCATATATAGCAAGGGTCACCAAACTTTGTTTACAGTGGGCTAGATGATAAAGAATGATGAGCGTGATAACCATTTTGTTCAATACAACACACTGAATACACAAAAGATAAAGACAACCAACATATTTATTTACCAATACACAAACACGATCACTACAGCAAGCTCGTAATTACTTTTCTGAGAAACTTCATTGCAGGTACACAAAAAGTGCACTGATATCCAAAGTCGCAAAAAGCCAAAAATTATATTACTGTCAGATGCAAAAATCAGAAAGTAAGTAAAAATGCCAAAATTGGTCTTATGTAGAAAAAATAAGTGTAAGTTCATCTACAATCTCTGATATTACCATATAAATTATATTTTAGCTCATTTGTGGCACAGTGCACCGGATGAACTGACCTTGCAGGCCAGATCCAGCTTGCGATGTCAGCACCCGGCCTGTAGTTTGGTGACCCAATATATAGCATAGTAGGATTTCACTAATGTTTGCTTATTTCAAGATTTGTAAATTCAAATTTGAAAACATTGGATCTTCTTTCCAAAATGTTCTAGGATTGAACAAGAAATTGTTTTATTAATTAGAATTATGTAATGTAAATGAAAGGTACACAGAACAAAAATGAACTTTATAAATGTAACATGCAAGAATTGCCTCCTCGATCTCTCCCTGTGGGCCTTGGAAGAGCAATTTCCCTTCCAAGATTTGCTTTATTCAAAAAATGAGAAAGCAATGTCATTTTTGTGGAAGTAAATTTGTTGTTAATAGTTTGCTTTCTCTGTGTTAAATTGTTACAGTGAGTAATTACAATGTGCATGCAATGTGTTGGTTCCTCTAGTTCTCCTTTAAGCTGTAAGCAGGCACTGCACTATTTTTGCATATTGTATAGGGTAGTTGGAGCTTTTGCTTTCATAAAGAAAGTAGAAGATTAAAGAAGTTTGTTTCTAGTTTTACTAAGAGTGTGATTTTAATAAATTAGTTAGTTTACAAAAATGGTACATTTTTGTTCCAAGACAGACGAAATCCTGTATTCATTCATAGTAATTTCTGTATAAAAAATAAAATTAATTAATTTACTATATAACTATTATAAATTTACTTTATAAAATTCTGAAGTTAAAATAAAATGATATAATGAATGTTGTATATGTGTATGAGTCTTCGTACCATATATTTTAAATCACATATATGAATGATGTATATTTCAGAGCATAGGTATTAGTCTATGTTCTGAAATATGTGTTTTATTTTTATGTTATATTTTTTTTTATTTTATTTGTTAACTTTATCTTATTATTTATTTAATTCATTGAAATTTTAAATCTGAATTTAAAATATTAAGTTAAATGTAAATCTCAAAATATACATATACATGAGTTCAGTCTTCCAAAAGTGAGATAGATGGCCAAGGCAGATAAGGCTGATTCCTTAATTGCCTTGGCCATCTGTCTACTCTGCAGGACCTCCCTTGGAAGTTTTCATGACAGTCATAGATATATGCCTAGACCCATCCCTTACCACGTAGCTGCTGCCCCATTATAGGCCTGGCCAAACTCTCAATGGGTATAGAAAAACCTCATAGTGTCCACAGTGCAAAAAGAGTTAAAAGAAAAAAAAATGACAAATAACAATCACATTTTCCGTAGCTTGTTTGATCTAATCATTTCAAAACTGTTTCAGATCTATTTTCATTCATTTATTTCTAAAGCTGGTATTAAAATAAACTGAAGTATTGTAGTTTCTTTAGTGTCTTACTATTATTTTGTATTTAACATAGTACCACAAAAATAATGATGTGTATCAAAATATTTATATTAATTATTATTGATTCAACTACTCAAAACTGGATATACATTAAGACGCTGCACATTCTTGCTGGATATTGGTTATACGTGTCTATTAATTATTCTTGAATTTGATATATTTGGGGGATTTAAATTATAGTATAATTATTTTAAATATAACAAATTTTTAAAGAAAAAATAAAAATTTAAATATTACAAAATGTTTTCTATATTTTATGTACCATTTGATATGCTTTGTATGAAAAGATAATTAAGCTATAATTAAAGTTGAATTTAATACTACAAAGATTTTGTACTGTAATTTCATGTATATTAGGAAAACATTTTTAAAGAAATATATTAATGAAAATGATAATTTATTAAGAGAAAAATATGAGCCATTGATTTTAAAAGCTATTTTATGCTATTGCTAGATATTTAATGGCTTGCATTTGAATAAGTTTAAAAATATTCTTAAGCAGTAATGGACTTATTTTTTTGTGTGTGTGTTATTTCATGTAAATTTAATATGCAATAATGGTTATCTGTGTTAGGTGAAGAAATCATGATTTTGGTATGCGTCAATGGACTTTCCTCACTTTCAAAAGCAATGATTTGTTGAAAACGTCGATTTTCTTTAAATGAAATGTAATTAAAATATTTAATTTTTCGTTATTATATTCATTTACATATTTATTTTATTTCAACATTTCATACTTCTTTCTAAAAGCTACAATAAAACAAAAAATAAATTTATTTTTATAGGATAAAATAAGAAAAAAATATTCAGTAATAAGTTGCATGCATATAATTATATTTCTTAGTTTAGATGATGAAAATTTTTAAAGTATTGATGATGAATGGGTAGTACATAAAGATATGATGGATTTATTTCCCTATATTTTTCTTTAGAGTGAACTTTCCTCACTTTCAAAATCAACAGTTCATATAATAATAAAACTATTATAATTAGGTCCATGAAAAACCATAAAAATATTTTTATAAAAGACTGCATTAATGTGTCTTATTCTTGTGACTATTTTTTTAGAAAGATCATACTTATCAATAAATTATTTGGTATATATTAGGAGCAAGAAAATTACTGCTTCTGGAATGTTTAAATTATTATATTAAAATATATAATTCTAGATATTAATTTAACAATTATTATAATATTCTGCTTGCTTTACAAATAAAGCTTGTTAAACTACAGTAGAATCCTGATTATCTGGATGCTACCTCAGATAACTTTCGAAAACTCAGTTAAAATGGATGACCATGGCCAATCTGATTAAAAATTATAAATACAGTAGAACCTCGAAAACTCGGCTCTCAATAACCCGCACTCCGGATAACTCGACCACACCCTGGCAGGGCAAAAAAATCCTTAGTTAATTAATTTTCATTATAGACAGCTTTATAAAAGTATAAAAGCTCTCATAAAGTATTTTTCTGAGGTCTGTCTTATCAGGTAAATTACTGTACACAGTGTATTCATTAATTTTCATTTTCATGTAGTAAAGGCTCTATGCCTTCATAAAGGACGTACTTTTCCTTTGTTTAAGGGTATTTGGGCAGTTTATTCTCTGTTATATTCTCAAGTAAACAATACATACAAGTACAGTACAGTATTTTCTGAGGAAACACTCGTACTTATTTTTTTTTAACCCCATTCCCGATAACCCGGCATTTTTACAAACTCGGCCACCCTTCGGTCCACATTAGGCCGAGTTTTCGAGGTTCTACTGTATAAGAGACTTATATAGTATATTACTTTTAAGTCTCTTTTTATAGCTTAATGAATTTAATCTTAACAATAATTTTTACATCATTATACAGCTAATATGTACTATTGTTCTAAGTTTAAAAATGTGTATTAGTGTAGTTACATTTTAATGTGAATTTGTCTCATTGAAGTTATACCATAAAATGTAAGAGAAATATATCATCTTATAATATGTAACCATTTTTCACTTTCTTCTATGAATTACAGTATAAGAAAAGTAGTGTAAAGGTGGTAAAAGTAATTCATCTACAGGTTTGTGTTGAATAATGTGGAACCTCAAATACATCAGGTTGTACTATATTTTTATCTCTGATTTAGTTAAAAATCTTTTGCATTCTTTAAAGTTGATGATTTTTTTTTAAATTATCAGACTTATATGTCATTTTTTATTTTAACTGATCCACTGATCACTTTTCACACAACTTTTCTACCACTCAGATCTATGTTTGATACTGAAAAGTCTCAAGTTTACCACCAGTATAGAAATGTGAATAAATTTTGTGCCAAGCCATATTTTTATTGCCATAAATTTGAGTGAAACACTTAGATGATTTAAAAATGTGCTAATTTATAACAATATAATGTGTAAGCCGTAAAAATCTATTAATTAAACTTATTCGAAAAAAAAAATTGCAAAACTGTCAAGTGTGTTATGTTTAATTTGAATACCAGATTGAACATGATTAGTTGTTCATTAAATTATTGATCAAATCTTAAACTTCTCATTTACCTTCTTCCCGGGATTAAAAAATTAATTTTCAACTTGAATGGGGGGGTCATGTATCGCCAGTAAGATCGGACTTAATGATTTTACTCGTAAGCATTTACAATTTTTTATAAAACTCGTCCCTACTCTCAAAATTAAGCTTTTTTACCATTTTATAATTAATTAAAAATTTCAAAATATTTTTAACTAAAATTTAAAATTTTGGTGATGCCATCTTTTATATGTTGCCAGGAAAGTTAAGCAACTCGTTGCTGATTTATAAATTTTATTTTGTCTTGATTTTTTGTATTATCTACAGAAATTTTTCTTCAGCAATTATTATTATAGGTTTCTTAATTTTGTTGTTGCTGTATGTTCTCCAAAGTTCCATTAGAGTTTACATTGGCAAGGTGAGATGTGCTTCAGATTCTGTTAAATTCATATATCCTCTTCATATCAAATATTAACAGACTTATTTGCTACTGCACATCACAGCAGTCTGACCATGATTTATAAGATGTACTGTAATATATTATTGAAGAAATATTACAGCCATGCCAGAGTGCATTACATAAAATCAAACTAAAATTTTTAATTAAAAATTTATTTACATATATCATTAAAATGGAAATAGTGAAAATGTTTCATAGTAGTATGAAAATTTTTTTTATATTATAAAAAAAATATTTTGTAAGTAAATATATGAAAATAATACATTATTTGTATTATGATCTGTCATTAGAATTTTTCATAACAAAGCTGATTAAACTGATAAAAAGTTTGTAAAAATATTTCTTTACAGTTTAGGAAAACTTAAATAAACTATTTACTTAATTTTTTCTGGAAAATAAACTTTCCTAGTGAGCATAGAAGTTATACAAGGCACTTGTTTTTTCTTGTCCATGCTATAATCATTTGGTACACATGACTCAAAATCATAACATACTATCCGGCTTACAATTGTCATCATGCTTAATAAGTCCATCTTTCTTCCATGCTCCTCTAACACTCTGGAGAGAGCCTGTATGAACCATGACCCTTGAGAAGTATTCCTCCAGGAGTAAAATCCTAAAAGAAGAAAATGCATTATTTCATAGAAGTTAATAACCATTCATAAAAACATTGTGCTATAATAAGGCTACTATTTAATAATTAAAAATATCAAGAAATCTGATCTAAAGTTATCAGGTAATTTGATAATGACAAATGCATGAAAGTATTTTAAACTCAGCATCAATACTGTAATTAATAAATCTTGAAATGAAAAGTTGCTTAAAACAGTTCTGCATGCAAAACACTAGCAACTTAGGCTGCATTCACACTGCTGATGACAATGACCACAGATCTGAAATGATGAACAGCAGCTTGTCTTTCATTGTATTCATTCATCGCCAAAGCATTCATAGTACTCATTAATTTTTGAGTTAGAGCTGGGGTTCCCAACTTGTGTTCTGCCAATAAAATTTGGGGTTCCACAATAAAATCTGTTGAGTCTAATGATGTATGAATATGCCAATGCAGATTTGGGATGTGAGGTTGTAATTGTTCTAATCTTAGATTGAGCCACTTATGATGTCTTATACACATGCTGTATAAACAATGGGAAGCAATTTATCAGTAACTGAATGAACCTAAAGATAAGTTTTATCATATTTAAGGTTTTCATTAACTTAAACTTAAAAATATATCCAACTTTAAATAATAATACAATCGCTAAATATGCTTTAATTCGTTAATATCTGCAGCAGAAGCCTATTGAATCTAATGATGGGAGTGGCCAGTCAGATGCCCGATTAGGGTTTCTCATTTCCCGGTCTTTTGCTTGTCCCGGGATTCAGGGATAAAANATTTAAGAGATTCTTCTGGTTTATCTTGATTATTTACATCTAATAGTTTTCCTACCAGTTTTTTTCTATTTCTTTTCAATAAACGATTATTTATTTGATTTGTCTGATTAATATTTTCAATTTCTGTATTTTTCCTAAATTTACTGTCGGTAGCGAAGATTTCTTTAGTTTAGGTTTTGCCAATAAACTTAATACAGTATTTCAACGAGATGTTCGAAACAGTTATAGAAAATTTTAATTTCTTTTCTCATAATCGTTCGAACCTGGAACCAATACAAAAAACGTTCCAGAGAATTCAAAATACTTGACGATGGTCTGTAGATCAGATTGAAAACATCTGTAAAACAATAAATATTGATTCTCAGAGACATAAGGTGTGTGTGTCTCAGTATTTAAAAAATCTGAGTATATATTGAAAGGTATTTAGATTTAAATTACAACTATTAATATCTTATATTAAATGTAACATTTTATTTATATTGAGATTCTCATTTCTAAAAAACAAAAGTACAGGTAACCCCGTATAACACGGTGCTTTTATAGCACGGGTTCACTCTAACACGGTTCGAGAATTGAGTAAAACCCTCGTACAACATAAAATGTAATAAAGGGTGCGTTCTTTTATACCTCCGCGTAACTCCGCGCGAGCATTCTAATTGTTTTCGTGGCTACTTTGAATGCTCTTTCAACAAATAATCCATTTAATGATTAAATTTTACAATTGTGACTCTTCTTTTGCCTCTAAAAGCTCATTTTAGAATTACAGATTCTTCCATCATGATACTATCGATAGTATGGGCGCCGCCATCTTTCTTTCACCGTCGTTCCTAAATGCCTACAAACAGCAGCGCACTCCCGTTGCAGAGCGACCGCTATTAACGAACGCACCCGCAAACTGATGATGCTCATGCTGAAATCATCATATAAAATGAATAATCCTCTGGTAAAATATTTACTTAAATAATAAATACGTATTTTATCTATGAAAAAAATGAATAATATATCCGATTTAAATAAGGATTTAACAACACGTTTTTTTAACTTTTGGAACCTAAACCCCCTTTTCGCACTAGTTCGTTGTTTCGTATAACACGGATTCGCATAACAGGGTAATTTTTTGGACCGTAACTCCCGTGTCATACGGGGGTTGCCTGTACACCCCGTATAACATAGGGATTATACACCTGTATTCCCCGTATAACAAGGGGAAAATAAATTCAAATTATACGGAGAAATTAACCCCGTATAATTAGAATTTGAATTTATTTTGACTTCAGGTTAATTTGGATCGACGAGAAGTGATTTGGATCGACAAATGGGCTCGTCCGTATGTTTATCCATACGGACGAGCCCAGTTGTAACTGTAAACTTGATCATGTCTATATCATCTGTTTGCTGTTATCACTAATAAAATTTTGATCTAAATTATTTTAATACATCGTCTAGGTAGCCCATACGACATTAATATTTCACCGCACTTTTCTACTACCACAATAGNTCGAGGTTCTACTGTATAAGAGACTTATATAGTATATTACTTTTAAGTCTCTTTTTATAGCTTAATGAATTTAATCTTAACAATAATTTTTACATCATTATACAGCTAATATGTACTATTGTTCTAAGTTTAAAAATGTGTATTAGTGTAGTTACATTTTAATGTGAATTTGTCTCATTGAAGTTATACCATAAAATGTAAGAGAAATATATCATCTTATAATATGTAACCATTTTTCACTTTCTTCTATGAATTACAGTATAAGAAAAGTAGTGTAAAGGTGGTAAAAGTAATTCATCTACAGGTTTGTGTTGAATAATGTGGAACCTCAAATACATCAGGTTGTACTATATTTTTATCTCTGATTTAGTTAAAAATCTTTTGCATTCTTTAAAGTTGATGATTTTTTTTTAAATTATCAGACTTATATGTCATTTTTTATTTTAACTGATCCACTGATCACTTTTCACACAACTTTTCTACCACTCAGATCCATGTTTGATACTGAAAAGTCTTTCAAGTTTACCACCAGTATAGAAATGTGAATAAATTTTGTGCCAAGCCATATTTTTATTGCCATAAATTTGAGTGAAACACTTAGATGATTTAAAAATGTGCTAATTTATAACAATATAATGTGTAAGCCGTAAAAATCTATTAATTAAACTTATTCGAAAAAAAAAATTGCAAAACTGTCAAGTGTGTTATGTTTAATTTGAATACCAGATTGAACATGATTAGTTGTTCATTAAATTATTGATCAAATCTTAAACTTCTCATTTACCTTCTTCCCGGGATTAAAAAATTAATTTTCAACTTGAATGGGGGGGTCATGTATCGCCAGTAAGATCGGACTTAATGATTTTACTCGTAAGCATTTACAATTTTTTATAAAACTCGTCCCTACTCTCAAAATTAAGCTTTTTTACCACTTCACAATAGTTAAAAATATAAAAAGTTTTTAATAAAATATCATAACGGATGAAGCCACCAAATGTTGCCGGGAAAATTAAGTAACTCGTTGCTGGATTTTTAAAATTAAATTTAGTCATTTTTAGACACGTTTTTCTCGCATTCTTAAAAACTCTCCTTGTTTAGGCGATGAGTATATGGTCACTTCATATGTGTAACACAATGATGATAATTATATAGCCTATATACCTATCTACACGTAGAAAAGCTACAGGCGGCTACGTATTCTTCGACTCCATTAAAAACTATGGATCTCTGTCGTGATGTTATTGGGTCCATCGTTAAGTCACACATACCTCCTCTATATATAATCAAAGTTCGATAGAGCACCATTGTTCTCCTCTGTGATTGGCACTTAACCGAAAAATCTCAGAGAAAAGAATTACACACAGTAATGAATTCTGAATTCGAATTACGGGTGGCCCTCATTACACAAAATACTAATAACTTTAATACCGCGAATTTCGAAGCGATAATTTGTTTATTTAATGGAAAATTTCGCGAAAGTTTTCCAAGTAATGTATTATAATTTCTCCATTAATTTTTCAAATATTTATTGCATTGTAAATTCTTTCTTTCCACTTTTAGTGGGCGATTGGTTGTAGATAAGGAGGAGCATGGATTAAATAATAGCGTTATGGTTCCTCCAACAAAGNTCTGGAAAATAAACTTTCCTAGTGAGCATAGAAGTTATACAAGGCACTTGTTTTTTCTTGTCCATGCTATAATCATTTGGTACACATGACTCAAAATCATAACATACTATCCGGCTTACAATTGTCATCATGCTTAATAAGTCCATCTTTCTTCCATGCTCCTCTAACACTCTGGAGAGAGCCTGTATGAACCATGACCCTTGAGAAGTATTCCTCCAGGAGTAAAATCCTAAAAGAAGAAAATGCATTATTTCATAGAAGTTAATAACCATTCATAAAAACATTGTGCTATAATAAGGCTACTATTTAATAATTAAAAATATCAAGAAATCTGATCTAAAGTTATCAGGTAATTTGATAATGACAAATGCATGAAAGTATTTTAAACTCAGCATCAATACTGTAATTAATAAATCTTGAAATGAAAAGTTGCTTAAAACAGTTCTGCATGCAAAACACTAGCAACTTAGGCTGCATTCACACTGCTGATGACAATGACCACAGATCTGAAATGATGAACAGCAGCTTGTCTTTCATTGTATTCATTCATCGCCAAAGCATTCATAGTACTCATTAATTTTTGAGTTAGAGCTGGGGTTCCCAACTTGTGTTCTGCCAATAAAATTTGGGGTTCCACAATAAAATCTGTTGAGTCTAATGATGTATGAATATGCCAATGCAGATTTGGGATGTGAGGTTGTAATTGTTCTAATCTTAGATTGAGCCACTTATGATGTCTTATACACATGCTGTATAAACAATGGGAAGCAATTTATCAGTAACTGAATGAACCTAAAGATAAGTTTTATCATATTTAAGGTTTTCATTAACTTAAACTTAAAAATATATCCAACTTTAAATAATAATACAATCGCTAAATATGCTTTAATTCGTTAATATCTGCAGCAGAAGCCTATTGAATCTAATGATGGGAGTGGCCAGTCAGATGCCCGATTAGGGTTTCTCATTTCCCGGTCTTTTGCTTGTCCCGGGATTCAGGGATAAAAGTGAACTGTTTCCCGGGAAATCCTGGGACAGAATTAATTATTTTTAAGATATAATTATTTTTCATTTTTTGAAGCAATTTAATACATTCTGCAACCTCTAAAATCATTAATAATGCTGTATAAGATATATATTAAAAATTACCTTTGAATTATGTAGAAATTTTCACAAATAGAAATAATTTATTAAAGTTTGCTGGAAACTGCATACAACAAAATGCTTTGAATTGAGTTGAAAATTTAAAAAAATGAATCTAGATGAAACTTCTAACTTAAAAGGTAATTTTCGTTTTTTAAGTAAAACATAATACAAAATATTATTGTAAACTTTTATAATAAGATTTTGAAAACCAAAGATGGTCAATACTCCGATCACTCAATCTGGTTATTATTTTAGTAATGAAAAATCCTGCTACCAAGAATGCACTTTCCGATTTAATTGATGTTAGTGGAATCATCTTTAATGCATTTAAGAGAAGATAGATGTTATGTTTTTTTCACTTGTAGCCTGGAAGATTTCAAGTTCGTTTTAGACATTGTAGTACTTCTTTTGCTGTCTAGTATTCTTGATTTGTCTACCTCAGCTGCTTTAATAGCGGCATCAAGCTTATAGCCCGATAATTCGTTTAGCTTTAATAATCAGGTTTATGAAGAAAAACTTCATACTTGCAAACTTCGTACTCGTTTGTATCCTTGTCCAATTTGCACAACCTGGCATTATGCAGTTATCGAATCTACTGGGCATGGTTAAAAATTAAGACAGCATAAGCACAATTGTTCCAGATATTACAGGTTCTGACAAGTAAAGAATTTTCAGTCCTGCCACAAATAAGCTATGTACTGATTGTTGACCACTTGTGACATGCCATAATGAACAAAAATTAAAAAACTAAGTAGATTTAAAATTAATAAATACAAATATATTCTGACAGTTTATGGGTTAATTATGCTTTCTATTTGCAAAATTTCCTCAACTATAACACAAAATAAGAAAAAAAGTGAATTTAAGAAATTTGTGGGATTTTCCAGGATAAGAAGAATTTCCTGGGTTAAAATAACAACCAGGATCTCATTTGAGAAACCCTATGCCTGATGGTACTGTACTGTACAAACTATAATACTAATGACAGGACACTCATGTCAGACAAGCGTGAAATGTCCAAGGGATTAATGTCCCATCATCAGTAGTGTGTTGAAGCACAACTGTATAGTGTACAAGCGGGCATATCAGTCAAACATTATTAGAATTTTGCACTGCAATCGTTGTGTGATATTTTAAATATTTTTTATATAAAAATATAGTGGGAATAGTATAAATTTATAGTGCTTAGTATTGTATATACCTCAAATTAAAAAGTCACAGAACATTGGCTTAGAGAAGAGTTTTGAAGAAAAATGTAACAAGTACTTCAAATGTTAAGTCACAAGGAGACTAAAAGGAGATACAAACAAAAAGGTATAAATTCAGGCATAGCACTGTTTAAAATATTGAAAGAAAAAGTTCAACCCTTTACATTTCAATTAAGTAATAATATTTGTGTGGAGAGCGGAACATCATCTGCCGGCAAGACAAGAGTGAGACGAGGCACGACTTTGCAAGAGAAGAGAGACGAGAGTTAAAAAAAAAAAAAAAAAGAGAGAGAGAGAAAGAAAAGGGTGCAAAAACAATAGAAGATGAGTCCAGATGGGACTTTCTCCCTTTTTTCTGAGACAAAGAATTTCGGAAATGATTCAAGTCTGATATTTAGTGTTATAAGTCGCCATTTGTAATGTCTAGTGTCGTGATTAAACATTAGTATTGTATCAGACTAAGTAGTACGAGTGAAGTTAATTAGGCTTAAGTAGGAGAAGACGAAAAGAGAATTCCTACACTTGTTTTACATTATTAATTTGGTTTTTTTTTTGCATTTTCAGTAAATTGTTTTTGGTGTTTCTATTTGCTGTTTTATCTATAATCATTAAAAACTGTCAGGGTTCCAATATTTCTTAGTGAGGTGAAAAGGATTCTGTGATAAAAATAAGTTGGAAACATGTCTTAGAGCATGTGCAATTTTCATTAGGCTTAGTGTAATTCCATGAATTTCTGTACTTTTAGACTGGACTCTTTCTCTGGTTTAAAAAGGATATGAACAGTAAAATGTTAATTCTTCAATGTTGACAGTGGAATTTATTATTTTTGTTAAGGAAAATATCAAAATGTTGATTGTGAATCATAGCCATCATACTGAGGGAAAAATCAAGGCAATTTTGAATCTTAGATTCAGGAATTAGGATTAACAGATATGAAAATAATTTTTAAAATTCTTTGATATGTCTCCAAATACTCTTGACCATCTATTAGGTTTCATAGAACCTCTTCTTCATTTAAACAATAGATTAGTGGTTCTTCCATCTTGTTCAAAGAATTGTGGGAAGTTTGCATTGATTGGCCAATACTGTTATGACAATGACAAATGTTGAATCTTGGCTAACTTTTGAATGATAAATGACAAGGATGAAAGATCAATGATAACTTATGTGAATGTTTTACAAAGACAAATGATAAAAACATTGGCTTTGTTGTTGTTTTCAGCAGTGTGAATGTGGCCTTACTAGTAAAGGAAATAGTTTTAAAAGGCTCAATATGAAATAAAGAAAAGTTCAAGAAACCTTTACATGATGGTTTTTCATCTCACTTGAGTGAACAAATGAAATGGAAAGCAATAGACCAATTTAGGTAAGATCAGAGGTAGACCAATGATTAAATATTAATAAGAGTGAAGGAAGTTCCTTTGAAACCATTTCAAAATAGCAAAATGTTTTATCTAGAAAATTATTACTTGCTCCTGAATGCACAATAAAAACCTATTTAGCAGTTTCCTTCAGAACTCCCTATATTTGTGAAAAAAGTCTCATGACAGTAACTTGTTGTTGCCAGCAGTGTGAACATGGCCTTTGCAAAATGACCTTTAGTTTCCTTCTAGAAAAGAACACATTTGAATTGGTGTTGCAATTGGACATTGCAATTGGATTGAAAGTCAAAGCATTGTGCTCTTTACAATGAGTCACAATTTAACATTCAAATTGATTATCAATAAATAATGGTATGGAGACAGCCTGAAACACAATATCACCTCATATTTTGGAAATTGGCAGTTTTAGATGTAGCAATATGGGTGGCATATCACACACACGACTTCTCAAAAGCTATTTTAACTCAGATATATATTGCAATAAAATTTTGGAATGTTATTGTTCTCTATTCCTTAGTCTTTGTTCTTGATATCATGTCATATTGATAAGGGTCAATATTCACCTTCATAAATCTCACTTAGTAGACCAATGTCTCAATCATAGTAATATCATAATCCTAATGAATTGGCATCCAGGTCATCAACTTAAATATCATTATAGACAAATTGCCAGTCCCAGTATACAGTACTTTCCTAGACATCAGCCTACTGCTCTAGAGAAAATTGAATCAAATTTAGGAGAGCAACTCCAGTAATTTTTAGGGGGGGTAATGTGTCCCAGATATGTCTTTAGTCCTTTACTAGCTGCCTGTCCCCATTGCAGGCTGTATATGACTAAAAAAAATCCTTTAGTGCTCATAGAATGGAAAGAATAAAAACAAAACAAAAAACTTTCCTTCATTATACAAATCCAATCTGCACTCTTGCAGTAATGTGCAGTTAATCCCTCAAATCCTCATTTAACTTTATTTGCAGCTTGTACTACTGTCTGAACTAATCACAAAATGTATTGAAGTTGTCTTATCATTCAATTTTTGTGCCATTTTTTTGAATATTAATTGCATAATTTGCATCTCATTACATATTCAAATGGAATTTTGTTTCTCATGCATGTAATGATGTTACAATGCACTTAATCTGTATATTATATTAAAATTCATTAAAAAAAATTTTTGAAGCTTCAAAAATAGACCATTTCAAAAATTATGCAGTTCCTGTTTCTTTCATTTTATATCTACAATGAATTAATGATTATAAAATAAGTAAAACAGAACATTTGAGACAGAACTGACTAAAATGCATTAAGTGCCAAATAATTTTTAAAGGACATAAAATAGAAATGAAACAATTATTGTATTTTTGATAAAAGTATTAAAATAGACTAAAATTAAATAGAAAAAGTTTAATGTTGATAATATTTAATGATTCTACTTGGAGAGTAAATCATTTGGCTTGTACTCACTGTAAAGAACAAAGCATATAAGTAGGTTGTTTCAGTTATTATACAGATATGGAAAAAGTTATTAAAAATATATTTTCACAATAAAAAAAATTCAAGTAGGAATATCTAATATCAGAGCATAGATTGATAGAAAAAATGAAGGGAAAAAACTAAAAACTAATGCCTATACAAGTCTCAGTGATTTCAAAAGAATTGTGATGGCAAATGAATATAATTCACAATAAGATTTTTCATTTTTAAAGATATACTCTCTGTAAATTTAGATAAAGGAAAGTTGGATAAGTTTGTAATTGTATATTAAAATTGGCAGATAATTCAGCTATTGCATGTTTAAAATTCAATGTAAAAAGAGTTGATTATTTACAGGAATTTATGGTAATTGTTTAGTTGTATATCAGTGGCGTGCCGTGACATTTGATGATAGGGAAACTGTTTCTGTAAGAAGCCAATTTCCAGGGGCAGTCAGTCAGTGATGGTCTAGGGTACATTCATATTCATTTGTTCGATAAGCCAGTAAAAACCCTAGACTTCTCTAAATGTATTTTTAATTAATAGATTATCTAACGCACTTAATAAATAAGGAAGTTCAATACAATTACCTCTGTTACATTAGATTCAATAGATTCCCTATACCCTCTAAATGCCAATTCTTGTTTCGATAACATCTACTAAATTTAAATATAATATATCTATTAGCGTAACTTCATTATAATTTTCAATATTTATTTTATATTGTTTACTAATGTTAAATTCTATTCTGCTTTGATTTCCAAATTGCTTCAATTTTAAGAAAGAATCGATGCGAGATTTATGATTTTCATGTCTTTTGCCAGCAAAAGACTCAAATTATTTAAATTGTCAAAGCCATTCTTATTCCACACACTAATTTCATTTGAAAATAATAGGCAAGGCTAACAAACAAATTTTTGCATTTTTATGCATCCACAAAGCTATTTTACATCTTCATAAATTTTATCGTGAAAATGTCAAACAAATTTTTTTGTTGACGTATTTATATTTAATTTAGACATTGATCTTTCTCTTTTAATAATGTTTTCTTTTTCATTACCTGGTCTCAAGACAAAACTTTTTAAAAAAATTTTCAATATCAGAATTACATTCTAAATTGCTAGCCATAATATAAGGGTTAAAATTAAAAATAAAATTATAAAAACTTACTTGTTAAAATAAAATGTGTGATGGATATACAATTATACATACCTGGTACAAAATAATCAATTGTATGAATATACTTTTAAAGGAAATTATAATTCAATATAGTTTTGTGAAGAAACGTACATAAAAATAACATAAAATATTCTTTACATTTTAAATATTAAAACAATCCACTTAGTTAAAATGGCTCCCTACCAGTGGCTCATGGATGAAGCCAGAGACTGTCTTGTTAGGTGTGTGGTGTGTGCCAAATTCCGAGGGTGCCAATACCAAGGTTAATGTCAAATGCCTCTTTTGTTGCATCACTAGTATATCTCAAAAGACGTGACAGGGTTGTACATTTTAAACGTTTCTCGCCATAGCTGTAAAAATCTAAATTTGTTAAATTTAATAGTCATTTGTTTTCTAACTAATTCGTTTTAGGACCAGATGTCCATGGAAATTTCCAAAATTTACAACTTTTAGTCACTTTCATTGAACTGGAAAAATTTCTGTCTTTATTACATCTAATATTACGATGAAATCAATTCACACTGTACTCGGTTAAGCTTTTGTTTAAGTAAAATTCTGGCTCTTTCAGCAGGGTTTTATTTGTCCCCAATTCCCTAATCGCTTAATTATTTAACTACTTNGAAATCAATTCACACTGTACTCGGTTAAGCTTTTGTTTAAGTAAAATTCTGGCTCTTTCAGCAGGGTTTTATTTGTCCCCAATTCCCTAATCGCTTAATTATTTAACTACTTCTTAAGTAGAAATAAGTCGAAACCGGTTACTTTGTACTCTAATATTTGTAGTCTCGGGGAAAAAGTGGAAAGACAAATTTTTATGACAAACAAATACATAAATCGTAAATGTAAGGAAAATAAATTCTAGAGTTTTTTCTGTACCTTGTGCATTTCCTTCATTCATTAAATTTAGTTGTAAATGATGCTACCAAAGCAACGGTTAATTTTTTAACATTGTACAAGAATTGTACACATTTTTTTCTATATCCCTTTATAGATGGGACATACAAAATCGTAATATTACTGGTTTAACATTGAAATCCATAAGTAATGCAAGATGGAAGAGCGGAATAAAAATATCAAATATTTTAATGGATTTTTTTTAACTCCTGTCAACTATACAGAACTATTATAAAAACATACCAGTAAATTCTTATCAGTTGGGTTAAATTATAAATCTACTCACGATGCACATAATCGGGCAAGAGTGGCCAAATATCTAGCTGGCAGGCAGCTAACATCCCAGAACTGGTCCTGGATAGAATTGGAAGTGTTATATGTGTAGTATCCACCCGAGGTCCTAGGCTCCCACCAGCTAAACCGGGTGATGTTGATGCTCTGTAAAGCACATGTGCATATCTGGCTGTTTGGAAGCTGACAATACAGCGCTTTCACTCTGCTATTGTATATTCGAATATTAGTAGCAATCTTTTTTTTTCACATGTATAGAAATTTGTAATAAGATACATAATGCGGTTATAATAAAATATTGTGCGATTATTTTCATATAATTAAAGTTAATATGTATTTATTCTTTTAGAAAATACAAGGGAAGCGGTGCTTCCACCACTTCCAATGATGGCACGCCACTGTTGTATATCCTTACATAAGCACATCCTAACATATATAAAAGAATATCATAAATTCATCAAAATTCTTTACCTGGAATTGTTGAATAAGCTATTAGAAAATCTGCATGAGCAGGAATTTTATAAACTTGGCTAATTCCATCAGTTGTATCTAAACTGTCTGCAAGTAAAACTCCATGATCCAATCTATCACCTTGACAAGCCTAAAAGAAAACAGAAAATTATATATCTATTAATTTTTTTAATTTCTGCAGGAAAAATCAATCTTAAAACAATGTTAAAAGTATAAAAAGACTAATTTAAAAATTATGACAANAATTTTTTAAAATATCCTTTTTTCTTGATAAAGTTTTAATACTTATTATTATAATCTAGACATGTTAATTTTTAAATATACTTGTATATTGGGCCACAAGTATATATTATATATACTTGTGGCCCAAAACTCCTTGACTTCTTCCAATGCGGCCCAGAAAAACAAAAAGGTTGGACACTCCTGCTTTAATCCTTAAATGATCCACTTCTAAAGAGAGAAATGTGATATCAATATTTATTTATTAATAATTTATTTATGAAAATGTGTTTGTAAATTATTAACAATCATATATAATCCTATCAGCCATTTTTCCTGATAAGCGATTTTATTATATACTTTTATTATCAAATATTTTATATTTGATTTTTACGATATCCCAAATTACAATCATGAAATACATATTCAGAATATTTGTATTTGTACTATATAATTTATATAGACCTAAATGTTCCTCTACCATAAGAAAATATTTAAAATTGTTTTTAAATATTTCGCCAATAATTTATTTTTTTAATATAAATTTAGTGTTTATTACTGTATTATTCGTCAGAAACTTATTCACTGCGTAATGTAATCGTATTTTACTCAGAGTCTAATTTACACTTGCAGCCCTATGCTTACAACATACAAGAGGCCTCCCCCTTCATCAAATAAAAATGGGAAATACGTATTAACTGTCTTCGAGAACAGAGAGTCCCTTCGTTGCATGAGGCTCTAAGCAGTAATTAAACAAGCTACTGCTTAGGGCCTCTCTCTGTTAGCTTATACGTAAACCCGGCTTTGACTTTACTAAATAAATATTTCTGTTACAATAAAATCAGTTGTCTAATGAATATTTTAATTTGTAATTTACTAATTATATATCGGGAAGTTAAGTTAGTAAAATATAATTTTCCTGGATTAAGCGGTAACTTTAGAAACAAATTCGTTGGAGTGAGTAATTGTACCATTTAGTTGTAACCCTGTTGATTTTAACAGGACATTAAGTCGAAGGAACAATACTAACGCCCTATTAACATTTAAAAAAAAAATCACCATCTAGTAATTTTGTTTTGATATTATTCTTTTAATTGGTTGAAATTGAGAGAATTTGAGATGAGAAAATCTCAATTTTTCTCACCATAATACCATATTTAGATGACAAAAATTGAGGTAAACTTATCTCAAATCAACCAGGAAAAACAAATTCCTGGTTAATTTATTTAAGATAAATATAGAGATTAATATGATGTTTGTACAGAATGCAACTTGATTTAGGTTAGCATGGTATCATTTTTCCAGTTAATTCCAGCAAAGAACTAATGATGTTACTTGTTTCACTAATTGGGCTGAAATTTGAAAAAATTGTAGACCTATAAATTCCTACTGTCATCAGTCTGTCTGATTGTCTTTCCTTAATCTTGAGAATTGAGTTAGTTAGATGAAAGACGAGACCAGATATGGAAACCTTAAGGGCAAGAGGCCCCAATTAACTATATACGAACTTCTGATGCAAACAAGAAGTCGTGGTATTTCCATTCAAAACATTTCCCATGAAAGCAGTTAACCCCTTGGTCATCTAATCTATCTTTTCTGTATTATCAATTTATTTCTCTATGAATTTTATGATTATGAAAATTTAGTATAGCTTCATTTTGAAGAAGATTATTATAACTATTGTTAAGATTTAAATTCTTTAAACTATTAATAAGGAAACCAATCACTTACAAATTCCAACCTATGAACCTTTTCGGCCTTCTTTAAAGGCCAAAAATTAGTGTTGCAATGAATAGTATATTTGGCCAAATATTCGGTATTTGGCCAAACTATTCAGCTTGATTAATGCATGTAAGAAAATTGGTGCACAAACCTCATTATGGCAAAGACCCTGCTCTCTATTGGCCCACTGTCACTACGCTTTGCCAATCGTGTTAATTCTTGACAGTTGTAGTGGACAGACGAGAGTCATGGCAGTATGCGATAAATGATGACATCAAATGTGAATAACAATGAAATGACCTACACATGTAAATAATAGAAAAAGAACAGAGAAGAACTGCAAAGTGAAAATTTGAAAATAAATATGAAATTGAGTTGATAACATAATCAAACAAGTCAAAGCAGCTTATTGGCACAAAATTTGCGGCCGTCAATGCCAAACAATTGTTGTCATAGACTTCAGAAAGCTAAATACTTGTAATGAAAGTCACTTAGCGTGCATGGGTGAAAGCCTGGGACCATTTGGGCTACCAAGCTGTCTCAAATCTGTGAAATCGTAACTGACATATACTGACGTCCTAGCTGTCTCTTTTCTCCGTTATCACCAGGCTATGAGTCACGTAATTATAAAATGGAAAAACTATGACGGAAAAGTGACGAATCAAAAGTATCATGAGCACGTATTATGATGTATGCATAGGCAGGCATACGTGGACTAGAGAGATGGAGGAAAAAGAAAGGAAAGAGCAAAGACGAGCACTTAAAAAGGATAGGCATGGTCAGACCCTCACATGTGTGCGACGATTCTCTAACGAATAGGTGTGTACGTGTGCTGATCTTTATAATTATAAATTGTGAATACATGTGACTAATATTTTTATTTTTTTTATTTTGTGCGTGTTATAAGTTATAAATAAATATAAACAAACAACACTAACCCAACAACATTAAATCTAAATACCAAANGAATAGGTGTGTACGTGTGCTGATCTTTATAATTATAAATTGTGAATACATGTGACTAATATTTTTATTTTTTTTATTTTGTGCGTGTTATAAGTTATAAATAAATATAAACAAACAACACTAACCCAACAACATTAAATATAAATACCAAAATGATTAATTTACTGTGTTTTTGTTAATTCTTAGTCCTGTTTTTAGGTATTCGGTCGAATAGTTATTAAATATTCGGTATTCAGCCGAATACCAAATAGTAACCGAATATTTGTTACATCACTACCAAAAATCTTTAAGTTCAAATAAAAATTGCTGGGATAATGAAGATTTTGAATTTATAAATAATTAAAATATTTTCCCAATTTTGGGTATTTTTGACATTAATATGAAACAAATGTGCATATAACCAATGACATACAACAATTAGGATATAAATTACAAAAACACAATGCATACAAAACATACATTATATTTGCATATAGATTTCCATTATGTTTTTTTGTTTCAATTATTACAACTTACAGCTAAGAAATAAGATCCACTTCCCATTTATTATTTAAACCTAACTGAAATTTCTATCTTATTAGGCCTACATAGTTTCATAACTTTCATGATCATTTCAACAATGACTAAAGATAAGAATATCTTGAATATCTTTAAATGCTCAGAAAGCATTGCACTCTGAAATTTCCACTATATTAAGTGACCAATCAGCATTCTCATATTGTACTAACAAATATGATCCATAAAAATGCCTACCACATACAATTCATTTTTTGGAAGGTCTGGTATGGAAAAATCTATTCCCAAACATGTTACTAGTCTCAAAAAATTTTTAATCCAGGATTTCTGTTGTGCTGATGTAAGAAAAAATTTTTTCCAAGACAAGACAGTTCCTGTTCAATCCTGCCAAGCCAGAAGAGTTGGGAACCCTATTCCTACTATATTAACATTACATATAATTTACTTTTAAAAAATAAAAAAAACTCTTTTACACAAATCATAATTACTTGAGCTAAATAACATGTGTTTATAAACACATTTAAGAAAATATATTAGTGTTTAATAATAACTAGAAGTTTAAGGATAATGAACTAAATTTATTTTTAAAAACAATTTTAGAATAATACAAATGTTACAAAAAGACACTAAAATTCTTCAATTTGATTTTATTATTTTATATAAAATATAAGCATTCAAAAAAGTTAAAAAAAGTAAAATTTTATCAACTTAAGCTTATTTATAACACTACATTTTGAGTCCTGTAGTTAATAATGTTTTAGCCAACAGGCTAACTAACAAAATCAGATTCAATAATTCTAAAAATTATTTTCCAAGTTTTCTAATTGTGAGAATCCTGATAGAGAGGGATTGTTCTAAAGAAATTATTTGTGAAAAATAATGTTTTAATCTCAAATAGAAAAATAATAGTTTAATTCACACAAGGAATGTTGATATTTGTGTTTATGAAAGGAAGTAAACTTCCTTTCCTACGGCCAACTTGGAAGTTGAGTCAGACGCGGCTGCACACAAGACTTGGCCGTCTGTTAGGCTGTCAACTCATATAAAAGGAACATTTTCCCACCACTCCTGGCAGTTTGACAACGATTAAGATGATGCCCGAATTGGCCATATAAAAAGTGTTATTTGAAATTATGCAGATCGTGGGTGATTAAGTTGAATTCGCCATATGAAGTAAACAGTCTTAGAAGATATAGGTGTCTTATAACTTTGAATTTCCTCTCTTGAAGGTAGTATGGATTTATAGATGAACTCTTTCTCTGTGCATAAGTGTTAGATTTTGCACAATTAGGTTAAATTTAGATTTAAGTCAGATAGTTTGATCTCCCTATGGGATAAGTCCCAAATGTAATATTGGTAACTCCACTTAATGTATTTTTATTCAATTGTGTATTTTACTTTGTATTCATTCTTATAATTTAGTTAAATTAAATTTATTGTTATATAAACAATCTTATTCATTATGCACTCCAACTCACTCAACAGTTGACCCCTTAGTTTTTCCCGGACGTTGTCACTCGAATGTCACAGATATTTCTAAATAAAGGTAAATGCCAGTTAGGGCACATATTATAAATTTCCTTAACTGGTGTCAGGAAGTCCTGACTGGAGACAGGATCTTACAATCACCGTCTCTACATCTTTACATCTATTTATATAAGTCCCTCAACACTCATTATTCCTAAGAACAAATTTAAGAAGCCATCCCTTTCTGACAACCAAGGACTGGTTAAACAACTAGTCGCCGAGTAAGTGGTATATGAATCACAACTATAGTCTATACCCCAGCTGACCTCACATAATCATTGTGTATTTTTACTGAAATTTTGTATTTAAAAAATTTTATTTCACTCATAAAATACAATTTTCAGTTAAAAGGAAAGTAATGAAATTTAGTTTACCTGGATGAAAAATAATTTAGGTTTTCCAGCTAATGATGTGCATACATCACCTTTAAAAGGTGCATAAATATTATCTGTTGCAAACCTGCCATCCCTTCCAAACAGTACATTTTGATCTCCATGAGTCAAAATGCAACAAACAAAGCAATCACAGTCTGAATGGTCTTCTTTTCCAGCTGCAATAAAAATATAAATTTCAATTTTTCAATACTTAATAAGATTATTTTCAGAAAATAATCAAACTAACTTTAAGATTTTATAATGTTTATACAAGTACAGTACAATTAAATCAAGATAACAAAATACAGATAGCAATTTTTAATAGACAAGATGTGTTTTATATGAAATTGCTTTTATGCTGTTAATTTTTAATTCAATTGAAGTAATTACAAAAAAAATTAGAAATACTTTTCAGGATTATTATTGTTGCTGTTATGTTTCTCAACTGCCAGATGTATTGCTGATGTTGGCCTTTTTACTCATTGGATTCTTCCTAAGAATCTAAGATGTAGTAATATATTAGCATAAAATATGCATAGAACTGAGCAGCATGTTCTTTTGTAGTTGGCTGATAGAAGACATGAAAATTACAATAGCACTTTGTGATTTTGCCAAGTGTTTTGGAACAGCACCCAGTGTGCTAATGCCCATTGGGTACCACAACTTCTGATTTGTGCCATAACCTTTGACTTCCTATTTTTAGATCTTGGTATTTTACAATCTTTTTTTCTTCTTTAATTCTGGAGTCTCCTGGCATGGTGATGTTGATGATTGCACTTTTTCAACCAGTTTTATCTGATGCATTATGTGCTAGAACTTTTGTTTTCAGAGGTCCCACAGGATCTGCAGTTTTTTATTTTTTATAACTTTTTTGTTATGATCACGCCAGTTTTTTGTAGTCAGTACAAGATAATTTTGGCAGATGTTCCAAAAGGATTATTTTCAACTGTATTTTGGTATTGCTTACAGTCAAGTTGTGTGATTTTTGCACAGCAGCTAAGAATATGATCAACAGTTTGTTCAAATTCTTTGAATAATCTGCACTTTGCATTTGTTGATGTTATTAATTTTTCAATTTTTGCTTTGATTGCAATAATAATAATAGTAATTACATGTTAAATAGCATGATACTTGACTAATCTTGTAAGAGCCACTTAAAATAGAAAATTAATTACCCAAAGAAATGATATCTGACACAATCAACCAAAAAAGTACTGAAATCAATATTTGTTAAAATTAAATTAATAATTGAAAGAACAAACCTTAATTAAAGAATAATATTTGCATTTTCTTTATAAAATTGTATTTTAGAATTTGAGACTAAGTTTAAAACAAGAAATCAAATCAAAATACACAAGACATATTTTTTACAAAATTTAACTAGTAGTTTTTATGCTATTGTTCTTTGTGATAAATTTGAATAATTACATACATGAGAGATTTACATACAAGTTTTGGTTAAAATAAGGGATGATCAAAAAATTTCTATTTGAGGGCTATAGTGCCTAGTAAGTTCATTTAGAAGAAATTGCCACTGGCATTAAGGAAACTGTCCCATTGACAAACCAAGTTAACAATGCCTGTCTGGTAAAAGTTTATTAGCTGCTGCATAAAAAAAAGTCCAATACAACCCCTCTTCACATCATCTGACTGGAATGATCAGTCCTTTTAGAGACTTTTTCAGGGAACTGAAGATGTGAAAAATCAGAGTTTTGAACTTTACAATGGATGCTCCAGGGATGTCCAACTTCTGTTTGATGACAATGTTGACGAGAGAGTGCATTTTATTCTAACCTTCACAGAACTTCACACACACCATTCCACAAAAGTGGCTTTGGACAAGCATGTCTCCATACATCTTCACCGTTCTGCAATGAATGTCCACCAAGTGTATGTTCTTCTGCAGCTAAGAACAAGACAGCACAATCTAAATTAGAGATACTTAGTAGCAATGATGCCATCAACATGGGTACTACACATACTACACAACTCTGAGTGTAACAAATACTTTACTACTTGCACTGCTAGATCACCAACTTCATATTGGCTCACACTGGACACAGTACATATCATACATATCACTGCAGCACCATCAAATGGAAACTTTTTGATCATCCTGTATACAAATGTCTTATTAAACCTATGCAGTAAAAATCATAAATGTTTAATGAGATTTAATAATTAAGACATATCTCATCCAACAAATTTGATATGATTAATTTTTTCAACAAGAATCATAAATAATCTCCAATGATAAAACAAAATTACCATCATCTAAAATTTTTAACATTTCTTTGACAGGAGCATCATGATGAATTGTAACGTCAAAGTCCAATTCTCTGAAACGATGAAATAGTTTTTGGGCATCAATTTCTGTACCTCTTCTTTCGTTCAATTTTGTATGGGCATCAAATTTCTAAAAGAAACAAAAATAACATGCATATATTGCTGCTATTAAAAAAAGAAAAAAATCCTGATTCTATAAAGTCATGAAAAATAAAGCAAATTTTCAAAAATTTGATATTTTCAATAAACCTGTAAAATGATTTATGCAAATGAAGTTTATTCTTGTAAATTAGTAAAAAATCTTAAAATATAAAAATTTTATTTTGATATTTCCTTTAAAATAAATTCAAAAATTATTAAAAACACTGCTTACTTTATTATTAAATATAATACACTTTCCACGCCGTGGATGATTCATGTTATAATCTTCACTTTCTTTAGTTGTTGACATGGCTCCAATATGAGCACCAGGATCAGCATGACTGGAAAAAGATATATTTGGTTTATTAAAGTTTGAAAACAGCAATATATAATTAGAATTATGTTATAAATTACTATAAAGTAAATAATTTGTGAATAATTATAACAAACATTTTATATAATAAAAGATATTAAAATTCTCAAATCAAATGATATGATTGCAATTTATAAAAAGGTATCAGATTACGTAAATTTTAACTTATTTTCATGAATAATTTAATAATAAATGGCAAGTACAGAATGAGTTACTTCACATTTGTTTAGGAAACTAATTATATCATATAAAAGCTTTAATAAAAAGTATAAGCTTGCTAGATACAGAATATAAACACAAAATCACAAAAATAATTTTACCGTAGAATATTTTTGATGTACTTCAATACTTCAAATGCATCTTTATAGGAAACATTTAAATTCAGACAAAAAAAATTTTGATAAGAGATTTTTTTGGTAATATTCAAATAGAATTTGTAATGAAGTAGAATGTTTCATTAAAAATGTATTGAAGTATTAATACTTCAAGATATTTATATACAGTACTCTAAAAATCAAAATTTTTTAAAATAAAATACTATATTTACTATTTAAATTCATATAAATTTTTGTAATTTTACTTCCTGGCTGTTATATATATGAAACAGAGAAAGTATGACAATCAGTCAAAAAAAAAACTCTTCAAGATTTTTACATTTTTGGACTCAGGATCTTGAAACTGAGAAATTCAAAAAAATTTCAGGGTTTTATGTGGGGTGGGCATAATTTTGTTCACCTACTTTGAAGCTTAACTCTTTTTTGTTGAAAATTTTTGAAATTTTTCAAGGGAGGTTTGTGTATTAAGGGGATTGATGCTATTAAGTTTTGGTGGTCAAGGGATGGGGAGATAGAGGGGATCTCATGTCACATCTAAAGTGGGGTCAGACTTAAAGATTTTAATTATCATCATTTACAAATGTTGTATGAAATTTTTCTCTATCTTGAAAATTAAGCTTTTTGCTTGTATATAATAATTAAAAAGTTTTTAATAAAATATCATAACTGATGTTGCCACATGCAATTTTAGATTTTGTTGGGAAAGTTACGCAACTCATTGAAGGAGTTTTAAATTAGTTATAAATCTAAAATAAACCTTCACAGTGTAATGTTGAATTTCTGAGAAGCTACTATTTTCTAATGATATATTAAATTTATTTATCTAACTTTAGTTTCTATAAATTTTATTAAAGATATAAATTTCTTAATTTTTTACAATTAAATAGTCTAATATTTGTGAATTTTTAATAATGAACTTACATTGCTATTTTCTATAAAATTAAAGTAAAATTTTTTTATTATTTCTTCATAATAAAAGTCAAAAGTCAAACTATTACTAACATTTACTTAATAAGTAACATATGTCTTTCCACCTCACTAGACTTTCAGTATCATTCAGCTTTAAAAGATAATCTGAATAAGTCAATTGCATAATATTTTTAAATATCCTTATAAATTATTTTGTTTAAAAAGAAGTTTTAAAAAAAAATCATTATTCAAATCATTTAAAGCATTAAACATATCTAAGTCGTGAATCTATTTGAATAAGAAATAACTTTATTGTTTGCAATGTTAAGTAATCTGCAAGACAAAAAAGTAATTATTTAGAATTACTCATCAATTTTAAATTAGTAGATTGATAAACTTTGCAAACTATAAGTTTGAAAGATAAGAAAAAACTCATTACAAAACGTCATGTAATTTAAATGATGTAGCAGTGCAGGAATAACTGCCTTAAAGTCAAACAATTGAAATATTGAAGGTTTAACATAATACATAAAAATATTTTATACAAGAAAAAACATCACCAAAAGATATATTATATGAATAAAATATATTGAAAAAATGTGATCTATATGATTTTAACATATACTGGTCCACAAAATAAGTATACAACTTTCATATTCTTTTATCAAAAATAAAACATGAAATAACAACTCATTTAGCCTATAATGTTAAAGAACTTAGTACATGTGAAAGTTTAATAAGTGTCAATAAATCTCTACACGTGCTCCCTTGGTTGCTTGCAGGATATTAAAACGAAAGTCCAATTCAATCCAAGTATTTCAAAGAATGTCCAGTGTAACCAAGACAAAGGCTTCACTAATGTGTTTTCCGAGTTCAATAAGTGATGCTATCTTGTTCCTATACATAATATCTTGTATTCTATTTTGGAACTTATGTTGAACTATCATTAATGATTTTGATTCTGTAAACAAAAAACACAGGCTGCTTTTTCTTGTGGCTTAACCATTTTTGTTTCTTTTCACATTCAACAATGTTTTTCCTTCTATGAAACACTCAGTTTTTTTTTAACTTGCATGGTAGATGGTACTAATACTTGATGGATCTTTTGATGAATCTTTTGATAATCAAAATAAGTTTTTACTATATATATTGAAGTTGTATACTTATTTTGTGGATATCCTGTATAATGTATACTTACAGATATTACATTTAATTTTGCATTTATTTAAAATTCATTTACTAAATAAGGATATTTTTAAATGGAAAAAAAAAAGAAAATTAAAAAAATTATGCAAAATCTAGCATTATCACCTAAAATCTATTTTTATAATTTATAATGAATACATTTATTACAAAAATTTGTATTAATTGCTAAAACAATAATTTATGAAGGAATACTGCATTATTTCACTAATAAAAAAATAGGAGGAAAAAAAAGTCATTAGGTATTTTGAATTATGGTATTATTCAGATCAATAGATGACATCATGTGAAAAGAATTTTCTGAATTAAATTATCTTTCTATTACAACAGATATGCAATTATTTTTATTAATCACACACATACACACCAAAATTAATTATACTCAATACATCTTAAAATTTGTCATCTCAATCAAAATTTAAGTCAAGGGGAAACAGTACATACTGTGTATATTATATTATATTTTTTATATATATGAAAGAAGTATGAAAGTATTACATCATTAACACACTATTTCATATTTGCATTAATTTTACAGAATCATTCAAAAAGAGTTCAATATCATAATGACTATATAAATACATATTGAAAAATGTAAATTGGGCTTTTAATTTTTTTTAAATACTTTTTGAACATTGTAGATTTATCATCACAATTTTAAGCCTTGAAAATGTTCCAAAATAAAATTGTTTCAAAAATCATCTATTATTTTTAGAGCATTAGAAAACTTCAACAGTAATAAAAATAAAATTTGAAAAACAAACTTTATAAAGTTAATACTTTTTAAAAGCACAAATTCTTATTTTGAGTGTTAGCTATATAATAATTCAATTTTTTTAAAAATTTATTTTAAAAAATTAATTTAATCAGTTAATATTAAATAAAAAACTTTAAAAGAATTTTATAATTAAGATGATTAAGAATATAATTTAAAAAGAACAAGAATTGCTTTAAAAACTATAAACAAATACATTATAAAACATTTTTCAATTTGAAACTTCAAAAAAGTTTCAAAAACACTAATGGCTTCATTAATTGTTTTTGAAATTTCAAATAATAATCTTTTCTCTTATTTTGAAACTTTCTCATTCTCAACTTGTAAAAAAAAACTAAAAATTGTTAAGAACAATTGGAAACAACAAATTTGACGTTAATTTGTATAATATGTATTATGCATGTGAATAAAATTTTTATTTGTATACATTACACATACATTTTTCTTTTAAATATTATTTCATATATAAATAACAGTTATGTATAAAAACTAACTATTCTGTTAATTTATCCAATTTAATCTTATATTTTAGAATATTATTATAATGCATAATACGATTATAACTAAATGTTATATATGTTTATATAATAATATTTACCCCGGAACAGTTCTAGCATCAGTTGTATCACCGTCTCCAATCATCTGTAAAAATAATAAAATTAATTAACACTTATAATTAATATTTTATTCTATAATTAATATAACATAACTCCCAATATAATTTCTCAAATAAAAATTGAAGTAAATGATTATTTACTAAATTTATTTTAATTTAGCAAATATTATTACTTTATATAAAAATGTTCATTAATTTTTTTTCTTTATTATAAATCAATCTTTACAACTATTAAGTAAAATAAAATACAATTTTTGTGATTACTCAGGATTTATTTCTTCATAATTTGAAGTTTGGACTATTTACAAAAAGTCAAAATTAACTTTTGAGTCCATCTTTATCCTACAGAGAAAGGCTGACACTTGATCTTTTTTAACCATTGGGATTTTTTACCAATTTTTACCTGTGTTTTAAGAAGAGTTCTTCAAAGCAGAAAATTTTTTGTGACTGTTACTTCTATGGTAGTGTAATAAGGATAAAGATGGACTCAAAAGTTAATTTTGACTTTTTGTAAATAGTCCAAACTTCAAATTATAATAAAATAAAATAATTGTGGAATATTTTTTTCTTATATAAAAGAAATAAGAAAAAAATATTCCACAATTATTTTATTTTACTTAATAGTCTTAAAGATTGATTTATAATCTATCATCATTACAAGTACTGTACATTCTAAATAATTGAATGAAGAAAAATGTATTCATAAACACTAGATATTTACTTTAGAATATTGATTAAATGCTATTAATTTAAAGAGACTTTTTGTTTGTTTAAGCTTATTAAAAAGGAAATCATCAATAGAATCACATGAAATTAATGATACATTTTAATTAATTAAATTAATATAGATTTTTATTAGCATCAAAATAATATATTAATATATATCAAATTTTATTCCAGAAAACAGGTTATTTGTAGTTACGCAGAATATTATTTCATAACTTTTGAATCCAGTTTTTACTATATTTCTTTCTCTGTTTTATAACAATAAAAACTTTTTAAAAACAGATTTAATTTGCATATTATATAATGTTTTAACAGTTTAGCTTATCTCAATGATTCACCAATAAAAAAAAAAATTTACTGATAACCAAAATGTATAATATCCTAAAAATAAAATATTTAAAAACAGAGATGTGTATAATTAATTTTTAAAAAAAATAAAAAATTTTGTTTTATATTAAAATATTTTAAATAATTATATAAAAAATATTATAATTAAACTATATTTAACACAAAATGCAATACTTTTACCCTTTTAAAGATGATATACCATGAAAAAGCACAGTTAAACATAGAAAATTGGATATATTAAAGTAGATGATAAACTGCTTTTTTTAGACTTTGAAATATATTATTTATATAAAAGTGTTTAACATTAAACAAAGAAAAGGTAGTTTATTTAACGACAAAATAACATATAATAATTTTTTCGTAAATAATTATAAAAACAAAATTCATAAATTCTCGAATTATTTCTGTAAACTTTACATATTCAAAAGTAAACCTATAAACCTTTATAAATTAATGTTATTATATTATCACTTCAAATACTATAAATTCTTGTATTACTTATTTAAAGTGATACTATAATATCAATTTAAATAAGTAATACGAGAATTTGTTATAATAATAAAATAAAAATGATACTTAAACAATATTATATTAACCATACTCACTCTTATAGATGAATCTATTAATTTAAATAGAACCGAGAACACAACCCACGTCTTTAAAACACCACAGAAGCTTTGTTCCCGTGTCTCACAGTATGAAATATTTAATCTATTTCACAAGCTGATTGGTTCTTGAATGAGTCACGTGCTTGTGTTCAAATTTGAAATCGGAATTACGTATTTCCGGTTGATTCAAAGGATAGGTTGTCATTATTTGGATTATGTTAGCGCGTAATTTGTTGTTGTTTTTATTGTTTTTATTATTTTAATATTTATATAATACGTTGTTAATTAATTTAACATCGCTTAGTTATTCGATCGAACGATTTAATTAATTTAAGGTAAGTAAAAGCAATGGAGTTCAAGCTCTCTAGCATAAGGAAATGGGTTCAAAGTCGAAGGAAGTTAATTAATTATTGAGCTTTTAACGAGAAATTCAATGTCGATTTAGATTAGATATCAATTAAACAATGTAAGGTTAAACTATTTAATCGAAGTTTTGTGGTTACGTTTATCACGTGTAAACACTGTATTTACACTTGTAATCAGACATTTAAATATTAACAATAAGATTACATTACGTTTATTGTTAATCTTTAAAATACAGTTTATATGACAATCTTGTCGTAATATGCTTCATTTGCCTTGTTTATCGGAAGACAATGAAACGTAATGGAGACTGTTAATCTTTGTCCATTATTGTTGCAAAATATTAGCGTTTATTGCTACATTGTACTAAAGTTTAAAAGTGATTACTAATAAAAAATTACCAATTACTAATAAAAATTTGAAATGAATATCAAAGATGAGTAGATCCCAAATTTATGCCTGTATTCTATCTCACCTTACTCAGACTTATTTTTATCTTATACAGTGAAAACTGAGAAAGAAATGTCGATTTAAGACAGAAAAAGTGCCATCGAATTTAAATAAAAATAATGATTTATTGTAATGGAATTAACGGTAATAAATGAAGATGTTAAGCAGATTTTGCACTGAGTAATTCTAGTAATTGTGTACTCAACATATCGACCTTTTAAAGTTCATCTTTCACATAGAAAAATTAAATTTTGGTGCAAAAACAAATACTGTAATAAAGGCCTATATTTTTATTATATTAGAATTAAGTATTCCTGTGATATGTTAAATATAAAGAATTAATACAAGTACAGTACTGTAATTATTTTTGCCTACAGATTAATGAACGTTTACAAAATGTCATTAACTTTATTACATTTAATAATGTATTTAAAACATTTTTGATTATTTTTATTTATTTATATAATCAAAATCGAGGTAAAAAAGTGCTTTACATTAACAAAAAAAATTAATAATACAATAACAGTAATCAAATATTATAATAATCGAGACTCCTCCACGAAATATTGCTAATAATCCATCACAAGGAACTTAGTTCATTAAATTTATTTAAGAAATGAAAAGTAGATCCATGCAATAGTAATTGTATAATCGATCTTTCTATGGAGATTTTTAGGTTTATCTTTATATGATAACACAGATTGAATATTATTGTTCAATTATGACTTATTTAATTTATCCAATTCTCATAAAATTTCTCAAGCATGAGTTTATTCCCTTATTTATAATACTATTTATCAATATTATTACTTTTTAGCGACTGTAATAATAAAATTTTGATAGTAATAAAATGTAAAATGTGCAGTTCAATGACCATAAAACAAATAAAATAAATTAGAATAAAAGTATAAAAATATTAGTTTAAAATATATATATATCTTTATTAAATAAACTAATATTTATGTTATTAAAGTGATAATAAAGATATATTATTTGATTTTCGCCTTTACTTGTCTAGTGTTTCTATTTCTTAAAAACACAATATATATATATATATATATATAATTATATATATATTTATATTTTTATTGAATAAACAATATATTATTTTGATATCAGTGTTTATTTTTATTATTAGTCATTATATATGTATGTTGCGGTTAATAGGGATGTTATTGACTGTGTACTAGGTAATTACCTCTTTCCCTCTCCTCCCGCGGGGAGAGAGGGAAAGGATTAAAGAAAGTTAATATACTTAAATTAGAATAAATTTAAGAAAAATTACTTTAGATTTTTACATTTTTGGACTCGGAAAATTGGGTTTTTTTTTCTGTATGTATAGATTTTAATGTGTGTATGGGAGAGCACGATTTTTTTCACCCTCTTTGAAGCTTAATAACTCCTGCGCTTTTTGTCGAAAATGTTTGAATTTTTGCAGGGAGGTTTGTGTATTAGGGAGATTGGTATTATTAAATTTTAGTGATTAAAGGTTGAGGAGTGGGGAGAAAAAGGAGTTCGTGTGTATCTCCAGTAGAGTCAGACTTAATGACGATTTTACTTGTTTAAAAGGTATTCCATTCGTTTTTATCCTAATTACTACATTGTAATTTTAAGTAGATTTTATGAAAAATTGTTTTTTTTTTTTTTAGTAAACTTTCGCCAGTTATTTTCAGCATTTATTAAATGTTTTTCGTTTTTTTTTGTAATGAAACTTTTACATAATAGCAAAGGTGTAATTGTTTACTTTTTAATTTCACGAATTACACAGTTTTATACCATTATAATAATGTTGAATATTCAAATACATGTATTACATAGAAAAATCTTTGATAATAAAGGCTATTTCTTTGTTATTGAAATACGACTCCAAACGTTCTTTGAACATTTTTTTTTCTTATTACATTGATCTTTGTTTAATAATTATTGGTATTCCGTTTCCTCTTAACTACATGTTTATTATTTTACTTGTTATTGGATTGATTTCGTTATTATTTTGACTAAAATATGTTTTATTTTCTAATATTAGGCCTATATTTATTAAGTATATGCAATTTAATATTAAGATTAATTTTTAATGGTTAGGGTGAAGCAAGCTAAAATTTACCCCATTAAAATTATCTTAAAAATACAAATATTTGTTCAATTTATATACTTCAGACAATGGGAAAAAATCATAATTTTGTCTTTTAAAAGGTTTTGAAAACATTTATGATTTTACTATGTGAAAAATAGATATAAAAATAATTTTATAATGTATTTATGTTATAGAAATTATTCTAATATAACTAATTCCAATAAACATTTTTTTTCCAATAAGAATAATTTAACTTGTTAAATAACTGCGATTTTGTTAAATGTGTCACACCCTTTAATTATATTAACAATAAGATTGAAGTAGAAAGTACAAAAATATTTTACTAAAATGATCAAAAATAAGTTTCAAAAGATTTATTATATTTATTGAGTAATCATTTCAAAGAAATAATTTAAGCAATGTTATTGTTAGTTGAGAGTTTTCAGAAATTTATTTCAGGTGTCGTGTAAAACAAAGGCTATAAAAATTGTCTAGGGAGATCGTTATAAGTTTATACGGGGCCTTGGATAGAGCAGACCTCTTTTGCTATTTTCTTCGAGAAAATAAAATAAATAGAATCTTTGAGAATACTTTTCTATTAATAAAGAAAGATTTTATTTTATGTTAATAAAAATACCAATAATTTATATGGATAGAAGCCATTAAGGACTGCTATTTTCTCCAGGTCCAGAGAAAATACCCGGCTCCTCCTCTTGAACATATAAAAATTAAATACTTTATTCTGTATATTAAACTTTGAAGTATAAAGTTTAGATTTAAAGCAGCCTATTTATATAAGCCCGTATATATTTTAAGTAAATCATATGTAAAATTAAAATATTTTAATTGAATAATGCCCTATTTTCAGCTGAAATTAGGACAGTTTTTTATTATTTTTTAGTCAGTACAATTTGTAGTTAAATTGAGTTTAGTTATAGGAAAGTTTGTATCGTCGTATCGTATGTCGGTCACTATGACAGATAAGATATTTAATTAATATAGAGATAATAAAATTTATTAAGGTGAAAAAAATAAATTATTATCAGTTTTCGGCTGAGATAATTACTGTGATACTGATGAAGTAATTTTGTTATAATAAGAAAAAGTTTATAGGTCTATATGTTGAATTTATTGGAAGAATGTACTCTTTTGCTTTGTTTTATTTACATTTATTATAATCTTCTCGTTATAAGAAAATAAAATGAAATAGTAGAAGTCTGCATGTTGTGATAAATTTATAATAGAATAAGTAGGGTACAGTATGTTATTCTAATTCCTAATGATGCATAAGATATGTTCAACGCTGATTATTCTGCTCGTATCGATATATAAAATGGTACGCTGGAATTTTTATTTATTCTAAAATATTCTATATTAAATAAGAATTTTTATGACGTTTTTAGGTTATAATATATAACATCAATATAAACTATACAGTTCATTTCAGACTACTGTTAATTGATATATTTAATTTTTCCGAATTAAAAAGTACTTTTTTTTAGTCTGAAGAAATTTGATCTGGGGAAAAACCGTGACACGTCATAGACGAAGCTTAGTTACTTTAGCAATTATCATTTGCAATGAATTAAAAGTAAAAGTTGGCCTAAATACTGCGTAAATTTTAAAAAATATATATATAAAAATTCATATTTTATTTTACGTTTAACTGTACTGTACATTAATTTATTAATGACAATGATTTAATTTCTTTTGTGTGTCATTTTATGTTAAAATTTAAACACCGAATGAATTCGTGTCAAACGAATAGGTAATAAATTATAAATTTGCTTTTGTTCTAAATTTTCAAAATGTTGCCGTACTGTATTATTAGACTTGGAATATTTGATTAATATTGAACATTTGTAAATATAGGCCTATACTTGTATCGTGTAACATATGTGAGGTTTTTTTCATCCAAATTAATTGGATGCAAAAATGCTATTGTCGAGTCCGACCAAAGGTTATGTTAGTTGTGTAAGAGAGAGGAAAGAAAAAAAAAAACTGTAGTTGTCAAAACAAAGATGAATGACAGAGTCAGTCCAGGAAAATAGAACAAGCGATATAGGGTAAAAATTCGAAAAGGGGGAAAGATTCGACGATCGTTAAAGTTCCAAAATCACAGAAAGTAAATACAACGGGCTAAATTATAAGCGCAAGACATAGTTCTATCAACAATCTCCGATCAAACTTTTCTCGTAATCCGATCAGGTTTTAGCATTGTCGTGTATCAGCGCTAGTGAAATAGTTTTTGTTTTAAAATGTCGAAGAAAGGGCAACGAAGCCAGCGAGCTACGAGTCGCCAGTTCGAGACGCTCGTTAATTTTATGGAAGACAACCCTAAATTAATGTCAGGAAAGTTATATGCTTTCTTTACCGTAAAAGATGGCCAGAAATTGTGGCAAGAAATAGCCGACCGTCTGAATTCCGATGGAGTCGGCTCACAAAAAGATCCAGAAAGATGGCGAAAAGTAACTGATAGTCAATTTTAACAAGAAAGCAATTCATACAATATTCATAAATAGTTAAGGTAATTATTTTTAAACAATACAACAATATAGTTTATTAACTCTCTCTCTCTAATTGCTCGTGAAGTAAAATCGTTCTTACACCAAAAGACGTCGTGCTGTTTACACTTCTGTTATGTTCCTAATGGCAGTTCGAGAGTGATCGATAACAAAAGCTTAGTTATCGCGCGTGGCTATCGGAACCGAAAACGAAACGTACGGCTCGGAATAGCATTTTCACAGTTGATTAAACGCGAATCACACGGTTCCGATAGAAATTGGTTTTATCGTATTCGTTAGCTTAACGATAATACTCAGAATAAGTCCCCTGGTCTCGTTTTTCACCTAGAGACAAAGGAGAGACTAATCGGGAAGCGAGGAAGAGGATACAGGACCAATCAAAAGGTGAGAAAGGTGAACCAAAGATCGGCTGTCTTACACATATACAGTATTGTATTTGGGCCGCAATTTGAAAAAAATTGTAGACCTATATATTACTACTGTCGTCCGTTCGTCCGTTTTTTCTTAATCTCCAGAACGTAATTGTATACGGCGTGTAATTTAATAGCATACATTGATATATTTTATCAATTTATGCTATTAAAACTTTTTTTTTAAATTTTCTATTAATATTAAACTTTTTGCTATCAAGTTTTTAGGTCTATTTATTAATACTTATGAATAGATAATAAATAAACGTAACTAGCTCCTTTCTTAATATCTTTTCTTAAAAAGATGTGTCAACTAACATATGTTATACACCTATTCTTCAATGTATCCACCTTTAATGATAAGCTTTTATATAAATGAGAAATGTTCAATAGATTTTTGTATCAAGATTCCATTATTTTATATAAATCACAGATTTGTTACAAAATTTCACACTGCACTATTTGATTCGGGAGAGAATAAAGATTTTGTTAACAAGTTCACTCACAATTTAAACATCTTCAATATCATTTTTTTTAAATTTATATTTTAATAAATTTCTTACTTAATTAAAATAGCCATAAGAATCCTTTAATTTACATTAATTTTAAATAGTTTCTAATTGAAAATACTTATATGCAATGTATAGGTTGGCTGTATTGATATAACTAATCTCTAGTTCATTGATCAATTTGTTTCCGGTTGTGTGGATAGTATATAAAAACAACCCTTTCTAATATTTAGACAGTTGTTGGCGGATTTTGGTGTGGATTTTTATTCATTTAGGTATTAGACTTTATATTATTTTTATTTTTATTATATTATCAGATTGATAATTCGAGGATTATTCTCTTGTCCATACTCTTTCTTTATTATATTTTAAAATTATTTAAGCTTTTAATTTTTTTTAATATTCTCCGTTAGATAACGTCGATGTATCTAACGGATTTTCTTATCTGGGAAACGAAAACTTGAGGAACAAAAGCTAAATAATACTATGACATACAACAGCACTATTCTTTTATAATTAATTAATATAACTAACATTGTGTATTTTCTGTCAGTTATATTGTTATGATGATTATTGTAAGTAATACTGTTATTTTATGTAGTTCTGTGTAACAGAACTAAATAGTTAAACAGAATTAAATACTTCGAAGATTTTTATTTTATATAACTTAATATTGTGATTTATTTTAAATATTAAAATTTGTAAAGATTCTAATAAATGCATTTTACAGCATATTAAAATAAATTTTGTCTTTTATTTAATATAGCATTGTATTAAATACAAGCAAATTTAAAAGATATTTTTTTAAAAGATTTCAGAAGAATGACCAATTATGATGAAGATATTTATAAAATGGATTATAAGGAAAAAGGAAAATGCTTGATATTTTATAATCAGGTATTATACTTTTATATCTCTTTGAATACAAAAAAAAAAAAATGTATTTATTCAGCTTTTGATATAGACATTTCTTTTATCTATCAATATTAGTTTACAGAATGATTGCATCTTTCCATCTAGATGCAATAGGCAAAATTGGGGAAACCTCTATTATAATTGTCAAACTTAACCAAGACTGTTATTGGTAAAGTAGGTGTTCTTCTCTCGTTGTAAATTATATCTCTGCTTAGAAGTAAAATTATTCAAAAGAAAAAGTTTCCATGCAGTTAACAACGTTGACTAGATCAATGATCCTCAAAACGTGAGCCGATGTCAGGTTAGCCATTATATTCATTCTCAGCGAGGCATTAATAGCGTTTGTGCAGTGAATAGTTTCGTTAGGGAAAGTGTGGCGATCGATCAAAAATGACCCCTCCCCAAGATTTTTACATTTTTGGACTCAGGACACCTTGAAACGTCGAGAAATGAATAAAAATTCGGGGGTAATTTCTATATATGGATTTTTGTGTGTGTGGGGAGCACGATTTTTTTCACCCTCTTTGAAGCTTAATAACTCCTGCGCTTTTTGTCGAAAATGTTTGAATTTTTGCAGGGAGGTTTGTGTATTAGGGAGATTGGTATTATTAAATTTTAGTGATTAAAGGTTGAGGAGTGGGGAGAAAAAGGAGTTCGTGTGTATCTCCAGTAGAGTCAGACTTAATGACGATTTTACTTGTTTAAAAGGTATTCCATTCGTTTTTATCCTAATTACTACATTGTAATTTTAAGTAGATTTTATGAAAAATTGTTTTTTTTTTTTTTAGTAAACTTTCGCCAGTTATTTTCAGCATTTATTAAATGTTTTTCGTTTTTTTTTGTAATGAAACTTTTACATAATAGCAAAGGTGTAATTGTTTACTTTTTAATTTCACGAATTACACAGTTTTATACCATTATAATAATGTTGAATATTCAAATACATGTATTACATAGAAAAATCTTTGATAATAAAGGCTATTTCTTTGTTATTGAAATACGACTCCAAACGTTCTTTGAACATTTTTTTTTCTTATTACATTGATCTTTGTTTAATAATTATTGGTATTCCGTTTCCTCTTAACTACATGTTTATTATTTTACTTGTTATTGGATTGATTTCGTTATTATTTTGACTAAAATATGTTTTATTTTCTAATATTAGGCCTATATTTATTAAGTATATGCAATTTAATATTAAGATTAATTTTTAATGGTTAGGGTGAAGCAAGCTAAAATTTACCCCATTAAAATTATCTTAAAAATACAAATATTTGTTCAATTTATATACTTCAGACAATGGGAAAAAATCATAATTTTGTCTTTTAAAAGGTTTTGAAAACATTTATGATTTTACTATGTGAAAAATAGATATAAAAATAATTTTATAATGTATTTATGTTATAGAAATTATTCTAATATAACTAATTCCAATAAACATTTTTTTTCCAATAAGAATAATTTAACTTGTTAAATAACTGCGATTTTGTTAAATGTGTCACACCCTTTAATTATATTAACAATAAGATTGAAGTAGAAAGTACAAAAATATTTTACTAAAATGATCAAATAATAAAAATTTNACTCCATCTTAGTTGCAGTTAATGATGAAGAATTGTTGCGCGAATGTTTTACCAAATTAAATTATGATGTTATTCCTTACTACGATTTAAAGGCAAAAGACATCAAGCAAACATTAAAAGAAGGTATTTCGGAAATAATAATACAATAATTATTAATTTTAAACTCTATAAGATTTAATATTTAATTTAAATATTATTTATATTTAAAATTATTAAATTTTACGAAATACGAATATAGAAATTATCAATACTTTCATGATAATTCATGGAAATAATGGTTGTATTTCATTTACTGGAAGTAGGCTAATGCCTAAAAAGTTGAGTGAAAATCTCAAGGATTGTGGAATGTATTATCATTGGAAATTTATTAGTTTTAACTCTATAATCCTTTTATATCAAGTATACAGCAAACAAATATCCAATGGTTTAACTACGTACAGTTTATTATTCAATTTTCTCTTCTACTATATGGCATTGAAGAGGAGTTGAGAATTTACGTCAGTCCGAAATGCGTACGTTGAATAATTAAATGTACGTGGTTAAACCATTGGATATTTGTTTGCAGTATGAAATACTATACCTGATATAAAACGATTATAGAGTTAAACTAATAACAATACAGCTACCCTATAGTTAAGGAAATTATTTTAAAAATACATTTTAAAATTGATTTTTGTAGTGGCTAAAGAAGATCATCAAAATAGATCATCTCTTGTGTGTTGCTTTTCAACTCATGGACGAGATAATACTATCGCTGGGAAAGATAATGTATTTGCAGTAGATAAACTTTACAAGTACTTCAAAGCAGATAATTGTCCTCAATTAGCTGGAAAACCTAAATTATTTTTTATTCAGGTAATTAATTTCATCAAGTCTAAATAAGTAATACATTCTCGTTCCTTTTCGATCCGAATACATCTTTAAATTCGGTTCGGTATGGGGGGTCTACGAAAACCGGAACGACCAAAAAAAAAAAAAAAGGCAATATTTGTCGTGCATATATATCGTAAGCTATAAACGATGATCTAACGATTTAGGTTTTGGTTTACGTCCATATTTAAAATATTGGGTAGTGGGGTGTCTGCGAGAGAGGGGTAGCGGTCGCGCATACATTATGCACGCGTAAATTTAATTTATAAGTTTTAAAATGTTTTAATTTGTTGTTGAAAACAGATAATTTTGTTTAAATTTCATTTTCAGGCATGTCAAGGCAAACGTACAGATGCTGGCACACGTATGGATGCCACTGATAGTAGAAGCTCATTCAAAATCTGTTCTTATTCTGATTTCTTGTTTGCATTTTCTTCAGCACCAATGACAGGTATGTTAAATATTGAATATATTGTTTTCTTTATGTATGGAAATATATTATATAAAATGTAATATATTTTATATATATGCACTATAGATTTTAATTTTAATATTTTCTTATAATTTATTGAGAGAAATGGTCGAAATATATCTTTTTGCTAATTTCTATTTTGTTTGGATATGCCTTATGCACTGTATGATAAGTTTAACATTTAAAAGACCAAATATTAGAAATAGCTGAATGACACATTGCATTAATTAATGAAACAATTCTTTTTTCACGTGATAAAAGAATACAGTTGATTACCGTTAGTAATACTAACTTAAAATTTACTAACTCCTACAATTTAGCTTTGGTAACTTTTTGCTTTTTTTAAGCCCGTAAGCTGTCGTGTAACCATCAGTCACCACATTCCTTCCTCATCATTGTGAATAATGGAATAGTCTTTATTTTACATTAAAGGAAGGTATTAAAATATTTAATAAAAATGATTAATTACAAATTTAATTTCAGATATATAAACAGAATACCCAATTTGAATGATAAAAGGGGAAATCAGAACGATTGTAACTATCCTGTGATACTTTAAAATAGTTCTGTATTAGTAATTAAAAAGAGGAGCACTCAACTTCCAAACTTTAATGATGACTTTATGTTTACTGTATTTCTATTTTTAAATGGTTGTTTAAAATATGCGTTTTCCACATTTTGTTGTGTATATTTACCACAAACAGATTTTCTGCTAATGCATCATGCATATACACCATGCATAATGAACCACAAATACAACTCGCNTCAAAATTTTAAAGCATACAAGTATGCAATATGCATAGTTTGTTACATCATAAATGTCTATTACAAAACGTTGTTTTGAAACAACATCGGATATTCAGTAATTGAAAATATTAAAAGAGATAAATTAAATCGAATTTTTACAAAATAAAACTGGTATAAAATTTTACTATATCATCATATTTTAGAATTTTATTTATTATCTCTGTAAAAGAAAAAATTTCAAAACCAAAAGAAATACTTTTACAGAACAGATAGATAAATTCTGTTATGTTTTTTAATTCGCTGATTTCCTAAAACTGATTTTTCATGTTTATAATTAATATATGACAATGCAGAATAAAAATTGTAAACATTTTGAATTGCTTTCAAAAAGCATTTTTAAAATCAATATAAGATTTGAGTAAAGCGAAATAGCGAAATCAAATTCACATTCCATGAAAAAAAAAATGCAACATATAAATCGGTAGTTAACAACGATATGCAGAAAGTTCGTCTACTATATAATTCAAAAATTTATATCTTACATGTCTAAGAAATCACCAGTTGTGCCATTTACTGTTAAAATCATATAAATAATGATTCCAAATTAAGAATCTTGTAAAAAAAAAATTTAAATAATACTGTAATAGGAAAATAACTATTAGTGACACTATCATGTGCGCTTATAACTGCATGATTTAATTATAGAAATTTGAATTTCCTGACGATTTTCTCAGAAAAAAAAGCAGACTACTGAAAAGTCAGTGTCGTTGCAATAGTTTCGTTCTTATGTAATAAAGACGTCTTCAGAAAAATCGGTAATATATTGATAAAATAAAAGTTATATAAGTTCATTGGATCTTATTTTTCAACGGTGCAGTGGATCTTTCTTTATGCTCTAAAATAACTTTTCGGGCTTGTGGCCAGGAATGGGGTCCTTGTAATCTGTACTGATATGGAAGACTCGGACCCATCAGAAGAGCCCAGAACAACTTGGGATCAGAAAAGAATAATCGCAAAAAATTTGGTTTGACCTTAATTTTAGTTGCTAAATTATCCAAGTATTCGACGTAATCCACCTGAATGCTATGACGTTTTGAATTATAATAACGACGATCGTTATCCGATATCATTTCTGTTATTTCTTTTTCCATTTCTTCTCTATCCGGAAGTAATACATTCTTTTTGAGAACTTCCACAAACCACCTGCATTGCATTTCAGAAATAGGAAATGCACCTCCGTAAGGTTGAAATAAACCAATGAATGCTAAAGTATTGTGCTTTAAATGAGAAGGAAACATTAATTTGTACAGATGTATTCGATTATCTTTCGTATCAATTATGTCTTTATTCAAAAACGGAAACTTGATATCGTATCCTGTTGCCAAAATGACTTCATCAACTTCAGTGATCTCATTGTCACCTTCAAAAACTACCCCATTACTTTCAAAACGTTGAATGTTTCCCTTGATAATAACTGTTCCATTTAAGATTCTACTGGGTAATGCATCATTTGCAGTTGGATGTTGTTGGAAGACTCCATGTTTCGGCTTTAATTGATACATTCCGTGGTCAAATCTTATATTTAAATAGTGTCTCAGCACTATATCTGGTATGTTAAAAGGAACGAAATGTTTCAGAATAGCAAAAATACGTGTTAGAAGAAATTCATCATTCGGTTTTCCGTATAAGCCTACTCTTGGTAAAATCCAGCATCCTCTTCGGGTACTCAAATAAACCTGGCAATTAAAAAAAAAATTAAGATTACAATTAAAATTATGAAATAAATAAAACCGAATTTAATATTTGATTGATTTTTATCATCAGATATCAACGTATAGTAATTCTAAGCTATAATTAACCACTTCGCCCTAGGTGTGCCGGAAGGTTTTTCTATTGGAAACTGGCCTTTATTTAGGTGTTAGACTAGTGAAGAAAACCTGGAAAACTACGCGGCCAGCCCATTAATTAATGAGGCAAGAACTCGCAACCAATGTTCAGTGTTTTTATTCACTTAGCCACTGGTGGGCACCATAATATAGATTATTTCAAATTATAATTAAAAAAAATGAATTATCTTAGTTTAATATTTTTAATATTATATTAGTAAACGAGGAAAGCAATGTCGCCAACTAATTAGTCGATTTTATTGTTTTAAGACTCGTTACTTTAAATATTTATTTGCATTTAATAAATACTAATTAGATACTAATTAAAATTTTATGACAAAATATCAAGTCAGTTTTCCTCGATGAAGTACTGTACATACCACAAACCTTCAAATTTACAGTACACCTTTGAAGGTTTTACCTTATTTAATTAGCTTTAGTGTATTTTAAAGTTAATAAAATACACTAGACTTAATACAATACTTAATACTCCACATAAAATAACTGGAAATATTTGAATACAAAACGAGACACCATCGAAGAAAACAAATGACAAAATCGTTCATTACTTGTATTACTATTATTTAAATTATACGGTATATTAATTAGATAAAGTACAAATTATTAAGCTTAAAATATATATATATAATTCTTTCTTAAAAGCAAAATAAAAGCAAAATTATCAATGTATTAAATGCTTAAAAGTACAGTAGTAACTTTTTAAATTTTTATGAAACTTACAAATTATGACTTAAAATATGGCAATTCTTATCTATTTTATTATAAAACTAAGAATAGTTAATATTTATTAACTAAATTTTCGTATAACATAATGATAATTTAATATTTATCAGTTTTTAAAGTTGTAAAGTATATAAAATTGAACAAACTTTGTCAGCTACATTGCTGGTTTCCACAGCGGCATCCACACCAGAATTACCGACTCCAACTACGACAACCTTCTTATCTTCAAATTCATTTGGTCTTTTATAACTGTGCGTATGAGTTATTCTTCCTTGAAATTTATCTTGGCCTTCAAATTTTGCAATGTTAGGATATGCATGATGTCCCGAACAAATCATAACTGCATCAAATATTTCTATATTTTCTTCTCCATTTTGTAGATTTAATGTAGTCACTGTCCATTTTCCTGTTGTTTCGTAATCATCGAATTGTACGATCTTTTCTACTCTATGATAAAATTTGACATGAGGAATAAGGCTAAATTCTTCGGCATACATTTGTAAATATTTGTATGTTATTTTATTGTGCATATAGTTAGGAAAATCTTTGGGAGGAGGGAAATCGCTGAAAGCAATTAACGATTTGCTTACATTAATAATCGTAGATTTTGCTACTGATGGTATACCCTCTACAGTTTCTTCTCTATATTTCCATATTCCACCAATGTTTTTGTCTTGCTCGTAGCATACCACATCAATAGAACTTTCCTTGCAGGTTTTAATTGCTGCAAGACCCGACACTCCACAACCGACTACGCAAACTTTCATGTTTTTTAGTCTCTCAAAGATATCAAAAATATGAGAAATTACTTCAAACGAATATCTATTTTCTTATACGTTAAAACTATAAACTCAGTAGCATCCAATCAGCAATGATTTTCTGAGATGGGCGTGAACAGGTCGAAAAGAGGAAAAATTTATTGTGGAAATTTCAAAGAGCTATGACGATTTCAAGGAAAAAATCGGGATAAAGTTTTCACAGACATCATTTTTAATATTCCCCCTTACAATTTGGTGAAAAATGACTTGGAAGAACTATAATTAAGGTAAAGGCACTAAAGCTTGATAGCGTACTAATGGTTGACATTTCCAAAACATATTTTCGGAAAATATATGTATATAAACATAAGTTACATTATCACGTATAGAAGTCGAAGGAATTAGTTTTTCCAGGGATATGATTTTAATTAAAATAAATAATTAACCATTTGTTGGAAATGCTAATTTGTTTGGTGGAATTCTTTTTAAAAATCGCACTCGCGTTTATTATATGTTGTTACTCAAATAAATAAGTACTTGTTAATCGACAAAAAAGAAAAAAAAAGTGTTATTAGAGAGGTTGCGGCCGACGTTTTNGGTCCAATCTCAAGGCTTGTATTAAACGTATAGTCTACAAGTTTATTTCTCCATCCGAGGTTTGCAAGGGCATTGACGTCCGTGTTGTCGATAACGTTGAGGTTGTTCGTGACTACATCTCTAAGGCGACTGAGTGTAGTCATGAGTTTCCTCTTCTTTCGGCGTACGTGGAGAAGAATTTTACCACGGCTCATAAGATTATTGCCCAGAACAAGGCATATCGTGATAACCAGATCAAGTTTGCCTATGATAACTGGGAGACCTGGAAGACCGAGCTCGACTGGACCCAGCCTATAAGCAAGATCTGGGTCAGGTATCGGTATCTCATCGGTCTTCATGTCGGCAAGACTCCTACTACCCAGTGGAAACTTGAGACTCTTTTTCTGTCTCATTGTATAAGAGCTGGTCTTGTTCAGGAGGAGCATTTTGAAGTTGACGTCCCTAATCGTATTCGAGCTTTAGAACATGGTATACAGGCGACGTATAGTCAAGCGGAGACGGAAGGCGGTTCGTGTTCATCACAAGAGGCGTTTAAGTCGTCGTTCTTTTAGGAGACGTTGGCCCGTTCGACGTTCAGCTTTATCCGGTGTGCAGAACTATGTCCGGTTTACTGGCAAGCGTTACAAGACGTTTGGCTTGAATTGGCCGATTGCTACTCCCGACGCTGGAACCTATGCTAATACCGTCAAGTGGCAGTACTTTCTCTACCCTGGTTTGTTCTGGCAGGATAATAAGCAGTTTAAAAGGAACCTGTCCGACTATCAATGGATAAAGGTCAATTACTTTGCGGTTAAGATACACGAGTTGTCGTATCTTGGATTTCAGCGAGCCTATCCTACTGCCGGTGCCCCGATCTTTGCTGCGGGAGTTACTAGTCATGTTGGTGACAAGTATCCTATGTATTTCACCTGGGATATTGAGGAAGAGATGACTCTTTCTAAGGCTGATGCTGATCAGACTAGAGCGAATGTTACTCCGGGTACGTTGTCTCAGTATCAGGGTGCTAAGAAGTTGACTCCGTGTTCCAAGCGTCCGGTTTCTTTTGTTTGGAAAGTTCCTGCTCCTTGGCGTCAGTTTTACAAGTGTTCTGAGTTCAATAGTATCGGCTCTAGTGCTCGGTTTTCTCATTTCTTTACTGAACTCTCTGGTATTAAGAATCTTCGTAGTCCCGTGTACTTGTTTGGTACCCATGATAATTGGTGGGGAACCAGCCTGCCCGACGATGGTACGAATGCTAATATAGCTACCCAGATTGGAGTTACATTCTACATGGGTTGTACGTTTCGAGGTAGGAGGACTATGGCTTCGGCTGTACCTTCTCTGTCCGATGGCGATCCTAATGTTCTTCCAGAACCCATTCCTGCTGGTCCCGACGAGGACGTGGTCTCGAATGATTGTGCTGCTGCGTGTTNATTTAAAGTGTTAACAAGTTCACAAATACTTGTGCGTGTATACCACTTAATTCTTCTCTATTACTAGAATTATCAATTGATAAATATATTGAGATTGAAGCGAAAATAAAGAAAAGCACTGTTTTATGACACATTTTAGCTTGTGTTTTTGTATTTATTATAAAAATTTTTTAACGGTATATATCTAAAGTTTTTCTTAACTCTCTTCTAATGTCTTTTAAAATTCCAACCCGTCGAACAAAAAATTATTCTATTTTTTAAACTGGTTCACATAGAAACTGACAAATCGTTCAAATACACGTTGCTGCCGAAGTTCAAACGTTAAACTTGTACGGCAAGCAGAAGTACACGTTTGACGTTTGAACTCCAAGTAAAACACGTCGCGCACTGACTCATGGGATATTGTTGAAAAATGGCGGAAACGTTTAACAACGACTAATGTTACCAGCGAAGGTAAATAGACAAACGAAACTATTCTAAAGTATTTATAGGATGTTTAATAACACTAAATAATTATTTTTAATTAGTGTCGTGTCTCCTACCGTAGATAGAACGACAGGACTACCTTATACTTTTGTTGAGGGAAGTAGTGGCTTATGTAAATCCGGTTAAAGTCCAGATACGTATACCGTCATGGCGGCTCATCTCTGATTCCAGCAAACAGTGGGGACGCACGTTCTAATCTAACCTAACCTATTCTAATAAATTACCATAATTATTACCAACCAAATTATTAGAATAGGTTAGGTTAGATTAGAACGTGCGTCCCCACTGTTTGCTGGAATCAGAGATGAGCCGCCATGACGGTATACGTATCTGGACTTTAACCGGATTTACATAAGCCACTACTTCCCTCAACAAAAGTATAAGGTAGTCCTGTCGTTCTATCTACGGTAGGAGACACGACACTAATTAAAAATAATTATTTAGTGTTATTAAACATCCTATAAATACTTTAGAATAGTTTCGTTTGTCTATTTACCTTCGCTGGTAACATTAGTCGTTGTTAAACGTTTCCGCCATTTTTCAACAATATCCCATGAGTCAGTGCGCGACGTGTTTTACTTGGAGTTCAAACGTCAAACGTGTACTTCTGCTTGCCGTACAAGTTTAACGTTTGAACTTCGGCAGCAACGTGTATTTGAACGATTTGTCAGTTTCTATGTGAACCAGTTTAAAAAATAGAATAATTTTTTGTTCGACGGGTTGGAATTTTAAAAGACATTAGAAGAGAGTTAAGAAAAACTTTAGATATATACCGTTAAAAAATTTTTATAATAAATACAAAAACACAAGCTAAAATGTGTCATAAAACAGTGCTTTTCTTTATTTTCGCTTCAATCTCAATATATTTATCAATTGATAATTCTAGTAATAGAGAAGAATTAAGTGGTATACACGCACAAGTATTTGTGAACTTGTTAACACTTTAAATTCAATTCAAATTATTCTATAAACGTATAAAAGAAAAATTTTTAAATACGTTAAAACTTGCATCAGGAAACAAAAAGATTTTTAAAATGGCTATGGGAGTAAGTGGCAAAGATAATGGCCATTTCTCTTGCATAAAAAGCTTCTCTGCCGAAGAGTATGAAACAAAGGAATGTGAACAAAAAATATGTTTCTGAAAATTTTCGAACAGACTAAATACATTCTAAAATGTACCATAATAGGGCTTTGGAGACTAATTTATTCAATCTTCGTCTTTATCGGAAACTTGTTGAAAAGTATTGTTTGTCTTATGGACAATTTCATCAACTCCATCTTTACGTTGATGTTTACGTTGCTACTCCCGACGTCTTACAGTTTATGACCGGATTCTCTGTTGAGGGTTCAGGCTAGCCACGACGGAGCGCGTTACGGGACTCCGAGCTGGGTTGGTAAACCCGGCGAGGAGTCCCGTAACGCGCGTCGTCGTGGCTAGCCGTTTTCGGTTCCTCTTTCATCCATGGTCTTGTACAACCTTGTGTGTGTGTCTGTGGCTGNTAATAAAAATATGTATTATAAAAATAAATATATAGGCTATATATTTATATATATCTTTATAAAATTAAAGTATTAAGTCAAAATCAAAACATCATTTAAAACTTTACAGTAGACCCTCCCTATAACACTGTAGATAATTTCGTTTTATATGAATTCCATGTTGTACGAGTTACTTAGATTTTACAAATACGTGAGCCGTTTACAGCCCGACACACTTATTTGTAAAATCTAAGTGACTCGTACAACATGGAATTCATATAAAACGGAATAATCAACAGTGTTATATGGGGGGTCGACTGTATTTCTTTCAATTTTTACTCATTCGTCTCCTGTTGCATGACTCCGCAACTTCAAATAAATCTTAGGGATTTGCACGTTTTAAAATCAACACTCTTCCGAGTCTAATAGAGGAAATACAGTATATAATTCTCACTTAATATTAGGTATATGACTGTAATTTATCTATTGTATTTAAAACTTTACAAAAGTTGAAAACATTAATATATATAATAAGAACAAAGTTCGAATAAAAGTAATTAGAAGACAAAATCATTTTCAAAACTAAAAATAAAGTTATTCATCCTCTCACGTGATTAAATCTTCAATATATATTAACTCATTCGTGTCATTGCAAGCAGTTTATAATTTCGATTTGATCGTACTTAATACTGGATAATACGTTTAAAAGTAAGTTTACCTTTTTCATTATTCCTTTCTCTGTTCTTTTTATATTTTATTAATTCTTTATTTAATAATTTTATATTGAATCTATTATACTAAATTTCAAGAATAATATTTAATTTTTAAAATTTCTAAATTTTAGATAATGAATTGGTTTTTAATATTATTTTATTTGTCAACTGCTACTGCTGCTCCTTTTAGAACTGAATTAGACTTTTTCTGGAAAAAATATAAAGTAATGTATAACACCAGTAACTGTAAAAAATTATTTATATAATGTTATTTTTAGTAATAATTAATTATAAAATTTTATTTTTACAGTTGCAATTTAATAAACGTTATAACTGGATGGAAGATGCTGCACGTCGTTTGATTTGGGAGCAAAATTTAGATATGATCAACAGGCACAATTTAGAAGCTGATTTAGGGATGCATTCCTTCTGGCTTCAAATGAATCATCTCTCAGATATGGTAATTTTATTTTATTTTTTTATATTGGTATATGCATACCATTGTTACTTTTTTAAATGTAAATTACATTGAAAATTCTTATTTCAATTAATTGTTCAATTCCTACAGAATCACGTTCGGTTTAACTGCAAATTAAATAAGTCAGCACTTAGCAATTCTGATGATTTCAGTTCAACTTTTATTCCCCCATCCAATATTAAAATTCCGGATGAAATTGATTGGAGAGAGAAAGGTTACGTTACTGAAGTCAAAAATCAAGTAAGTCACAAAATTCTACTTATTGATAAACTTTTCATATTATTTATTGCATATTTTACATAATAACGAAAAGTTTTGTTAATATATGAGCCGTTAAAAGTGAAAATAGGGTGTCCCTTTTTACATAACATTGAGAAGTTTAGACTTAAAGTTAAGTGCTTTTACCAGTGGGTAAGTAACGTAAATATTTCCTGTTTATTTACAACGAATATGTAAATAATGCATTCAGGAATTAAAAGTTAGCAACAACATAGCGTATTGGAAAAACTGACTTACACCACTCTCGCTTTTAACGGTTATACTAATTATTTGATATTCTCACTGCTCTTCTACTATCCTATTATCTAAAGAATTTCAGGCACAGAATTTTATATATCTCACGATATTTTTACTTTTACTAAGATAAGTTAAAGTATCGATGATGTTCGATCTGTTGGTAAATGTGGGAGATGAAGACTATCCTTAGGTCAGTCTATGGAGCTCAGCAGAGCACCTCAGGCCGTGATGACAGATGGTGAGGGCTGCACTATATCACACGGCATCAGTTACAGAGGGATGTGACGAGAACAAATGATTCCGCCAGAACAATATCCTGAAGCTTGACTGCAATTCAGATGCCCATTAATATTCCTGCCTCTGACTCTTGAACATTGTCGGAAGCGTATTGTTTTGGTTATGGTAGAAGAAAAGGAGTGTGGCGTAGACTTCTGGAGCGAACCAATTTCACTATGTACAATTTTGTCAGAGTGGTCCAATTTCCCGGCATTATGGTTTAGGGAGCTATCAGCTACGATACCAGTGCACCATTGGTGATTTTCCAAGGCTCTAATTGTCCGGTACGTTTCGGACGTGTTACAGCCTGTATTGCTTCCTTTATGCAAAAGGCTCCAGGAGTTATTATTTATTAAATCATGTAAGACGTGTAATGGCACAGAATTTATTTCTAGAGAACTTCAGAAATTAATATTAATAAATCTAATTTTAAAAAGTTATTTAAGTTACCATATTAGTAGATTATTATTAAAAATTTTTAATAACATATAGGGAGAATGTGGATCTTGTTGGGCTTTTTCTGCAACTGGTTCCTTGGAAGGGCAGACGAAGAGAAAAACAGGAACTCTGACTTCATTAAGTGAGCAGAATTTAGTAGATTGTTCCAGATCTGAAGGTAAGTTAATAATTAATTATAAAATTAACTAAAAAAATAAAAATTAATAGCATTTTTTAATATTATACAATATATATCAGATTACATAAATTGTATTTCTGTTTATGTAGGAAACGATGGTTGTAATGGAGGTTTAATGACTCTCGCCTTTGTTTACGTTATGAGAAACCATGGCTTAGATACTGAAGAATCATATCCCTACAAAGGAATAGTAAGTAATTACTTTTAAGAAATGAAATAAACTTCTGCTATTTTAATTAACTCTATTATCAAAACATATTAAGTTTATTAAAAGTCTATATTTGTATAAATCTATGTACTCAAGAGGACAGAGGGGACATATGCAACTTCTTAATCAAAACTTTATAATAAATACTTAATGATTTTCTAATAGTTAAATAAAGATAAATAATAATTATTTTTTTTTCTTTTGTAGGATGAACATTGTCGGTTCAAGAATTCAACCATAGGAACAACGTGCAAACATTACGTAAAAATTTCATCTGGTAATGAAGATGATCTGAAGAAAGCTGTAGCAACAGTAGGGCCGATATCAGTAGCGATCCACGCTGATAACAAATTTATGCATTATAAGTTCGTTATAATATAATCACTATTTAAAGTAATAATGAATATTACCTTAAAATATAATTTAATAATTTTTTTTTCTTATAGATCTGGTATATATGATGATCCTCACTGTAAAGCCAGAGATTTCAATCATGGAGTGCTAGTTGTAGGATATGGATCAAAGGATGGAAAGGATTATTGGATTGTTAAAAATAGGTAGGCTTAATAATAATAAATGCTGGTGTTTTTTTAATATGTATTATTTTAAATTTTCATTATTAAAATTAATTATTTTTTTTCAGTTGGGGAAAAGATTGGGGTATGGAAGGATACATTTTAATGGCAAGAAATAAGAACGATCAATGTGGCATCGCGAAATTTGCAAGCTATCCAATCGTATAATTATTAAATATTATGTAATAAAAATAATATTAAAATAGTAATAGTAATGAAGTAATATTTTTAATTATTGACATGATTTTTTTTCTAATAAATTACAGTTTATTACTATTCGTTTTTTTTCAATTTACGCGTATATTATTTTTGTACACATTAAAAATTACTTTTGTTTATTTATAATTATACATTTTAAAATATTTCAATAAAAATTCACTTATATAAACATAAAAAAAGGAATTTTGTAATACAGTAAATAAAGGAATTCACTTTATTGTGTTGTTTATTCGTCGCGAATATCACTATGGTGAATTGTTGTGTAATTGGGTGTAATTCTAGTTCACTCGATAACAATGTTTCCCAAAATGGTTTCTACAGACCCCTGAGGGTTCTTGGAACAGCTGATGGGGTCCGTGGCAAAATTAATTTGGGGGTGCGTGGAAGACGTTAGGGGGGTCCGCGAAAGGTTTAATAAAAAGTAAAATGATTGCGACCCTTAATAAACAAGGTCCAAGTAGTGTTTTCTTGGTGTGTGCTTGTAATAAATATACAGTAGAGTTAATATTAAAGTGTTAATTAAATAGAGAATACTGAACAAAAAATAACTCCTTTCTATTTAAATTTGATTTAAAATTACAAAAGTCGCTAGGTAAGAAAACCAACAATTGACGATACATGAAATTCCTAAATTGATTTGCATAATTTTGCGCCTATTTCATTGTATAACGTTCAATATCACTTTCTAGATGTAAATTATACATAAAATACTATACTTCATGTATTATAATTAAAAGTCCTAAATAAAGATAAATATAAATTTAAAAAATTGAAATTTATATTAAATTCCTAAACTACTTTGCGTATTAATGAATCGTTTAACATCATGTGGATATGTAAATTACTCGTACGTTTCTCCAGAGAAGCGATGCACAACATATCTACATATTTTAATTGTTGTTTTCTTTCTCGAGTGCGTGTGGATTTCACAATTTGGCAATTGCCAAAGGACGAAGAAACTGCAATTCGTTTTTTCCAAGCTAAAGGTGTTTTACATTCCAAAAGTCTTTGTTCAAGAAGTCACAAAATGAATTTATATTTTACTACTTCCGAAGCACAAAAATGGAGATGGAGTATTCGTTCGTGCCGTGAAAAAAAAGGTTTGCGAAGTCAAAACTGGTTCGAAGGATCCCTTATATTCTATAGGAGTTTAATACAAGACAACTACATCTAGGAACAAATCGATTGGAATAATTATATGCGTGAGGTATGTGCCAATTCATTAATTTCTCGACCTGTAGTAAAAATAAGCGGTTGAAAGTCGTAGAGGTGGACGAAAATCTATTTACGCGCAGAAAACAACACGTCGGACGTGTTCTTTCGTAGCAGCGGGATTTGTCTCGAGTCGAGTGTTTCTTAGTCATTGTGCCTGACCGTTCGGTATTAATGTAATAAGGGATAACGTAACAAAAGGTAGTATAGTCTATTCCAACTGTTGGAAAACGTACAAAAAATGACGAGTTAGAAGAGGCCTGATACGAACATTTGCGAGTTAACCATACGCAAAACGTAGAAAGGTTATGGGGGGGGGAGTGCTAATTGGAGAAATAAGAGCGCGACACTTCCCAACATTTAACATTAATTTGCGAAATCTATTAATAGTATAAAAGCTTAATAATCAGAAAATTTGAAAGTGGAAATTGTTTTCCCTCTCCCCTAATTAACATCGAAATTATCATTTTTATTTATCTTAGAGGATTCGAGTTCATAAAGTAATTGTACACAACCCAATTGTCTTATTAAAGAATAAGTTATGGAATTTATGAAGTACAGAAAATTTGCAATTTATGCATCAATAAAACAAATGTATAGAAAAATTTATATTTATTTTTTTAACTTTATTATACTGTATATAGAAATACATGTACTGTACAGTATGTATTGATAACAAAATCATACATAAACAAAAATTATATATGTATATTATGCGCTAATTTATAATAAATGATTTTTATAATCTACAATTATATATCTGGCATTGTCCCTCACCTGTCCTATTGTGGGCTTGTAAAAAGGCCCTATTAATGTCCACTGGGACGAAGATACCAAAAAAAAACTTACGGATCTAATTAAATTTTACTTTGTTATAAAAATAATTTGAGTCGTTTTATAATTTTATAACGAATTTAATTTGCTTTTACTATAAATAAAATTATAAACGAATCGAATCATATTTTGAATATTTTGATTTTTATTCCGAAATTTTAACGTTATTAATACCAAAAACAAAAACATAATGGTAAAAAGAATTATAATTTTCTTTTTACTAAAATTTTTCTTATTATTAACGTTATAACGTGTCCTAAGTGGAACCAAAACACGTTGGTCAAATGATAAAATTGCTTCCCTTGCTCTAGACCAAGCATTAGTTCCTTGTAATCTGTATTGATAAGGAAGACACGGGCCAAATAATAATTTCTTAAAAAGTATAGGATCGGTCCAAAAAAGTTTCATTATATTCGGTTTTACACCAATTAAGTTAGCTATCTCGTCCAAATAATCAATATAAAATACATTAATATTATGTCTTTCCGAAATATAAAATAATTGTTTCTGAATTTGAAACTGTTTTAGTATATCATCCTTCATTTCTTTCGAGGTCGGTAATAATAATTTTTTGTTTAACACGTCAGTAAAATATCTGCATTGTATTTCCCCAATAACAGGATATCCGCCTATAACAGATACACAACCAATTATTCCCAACGTGGGGAATTTCAAATCGGGTGGGAATATATATTTATATAATTCTATATGGTTATTATCAATTTTTATATTTTTTAAAAATGGATAATTGATTTTATAGCCGGTAGCTAATATTATTTCGTTCACTTCAATAAATTCTCCATTTTCAAAAATGACTCCATTCTCTGTAAACTTCTCTATATTTCCTTTAATTTTTATTCTTCCCGACAGAATTCTGCTCGGTAGAAAGTCATTGACCGTTGGAAACTGGTTCATAATTCTATGGGAAGGTGTAAGTTGATACATTTCGTGATTAAACCACTTATTAAAATTTCTCTCCATATACCAACACGAGAGATTTAATGGGACATAACGAAACAACGTAAATAATGATCGATTTATAAAATTAATATCGTATGGAATTCCGTATTCTTCTATTCTTTTCCAAAGCCAAAATCCTCGTCTTGTACTCAGATACGTCTGCAAAATATAAATCAAATCGAAAACCGTTAATTAAAACGAATTTTATGAGCTATATTTTGATAAAAAAATTTCATAGAGAATAATTGTAAAACTTAATTTTAATCCAGATAATGTTTTCAGTCGTGTTTTTTAGGCACGAGTAGCTCGGGATTTTGTTTAGAGCTTTCTGGTATAAGGAAAGTACAGTAAATACAATCATATGCTTGTCAATACCCACTTTTTGTCCAGTACGTAAAGTCCTTGAACAATGTGCAGTAGTATTTCGCTTACTATTATCGTGAGGCCCCGGAAATAGCCCCCCCCCGAAAAATAAACCGTCAAGAAAACAAATTATATAAGTGTCGAATCGGCGACACCGGACTTTGACGTCAGCGCTCATAAAAAGTAGAAGGAAAAACAAAATTTTAGATATAGAAAAAGAAAATTTTTAAAATATTAAAAGTTAAGACGCAGTTTAGAAAGTAAAACGAAAGTAAAAAAATTAAACACGATCAGAGTCTAAAAGATGGTGTTGGATGAACCATCTCCAGCCGACCTTTTCCCGCGAACTTTACGAAGCTCCATTTACACCTGGAGACGGGTGGAAGACCAATTAGAAAGAGATGATGTAAAGTCTGTCCAATTAGCAACAAGTCGATCTCGAAAAACTTATAAAAACACCGATTCCAAGGACAACGGGGCTTCCACTAAAGTCCCCTGTCGATTACACCTGTGGTGTTCGTCGTCCTCTTCTCTTGGTGCTTCCGCTCGCCGCTATCATGTGACTGTTCGACTCCTAACTTTAACACGCCATCGCCCCGGGGCTCCTCTCCAGCTTCACGGAAAAAAACCTTCAGTCATCCGGACCGAAGACATCTTAAATTTTTGAATCGAAGGACCTTTTTCTAAAAATATGTATGCATTTTCTACAAGAATAAACGGTTCCTCTGTGAAACACTTGTCTTTTGCTGCCTCTCAAAATCGCCACCCACGTACGCTTAGACCTTAGAGCTATCCCGACGGTAGGGAATAAAAATCTCCCCCCCCCCCATCGGCGTCCTTACAAACTTGTTCTTTACTAAAGATCGGCTGCATTTCGTCTATTTTTGTCACTGGCATGCGGCTCAGTGCATCAGCATTTGTGTGTTTTGCCAGATTTGTGTATGATCTCAAATTGATATTCTTGGAGCGCTAAGTTCCAAGGACTTAGTTTCGAACTTTCATCTCTAACATTTATGAGCCATCTAAGGGATCTATGATCCGTAATTATTTTAAACTTTTTCCCATATAAATAGGGTCTGAAGTGTTTGATTGACCATATAACAGCTAAACATTCTTTCTCTGTGGTACTATAATTTTTTTTCGGCTGGCTTGAGCAATCTGCTCGCGTAAGCTACTGGAAGTTCTTCACGTTCATCTTTCTGCGATAACACAGCACCTATTGCAGTGTTTGATGCATCGGTTGCCAATATAAAGGGGCTATCGAAGTCTGGTGAGGTTAGTAATTGGGCTGATATTAATGTTTTCTTTAGGGAAACTTGGACAAACTGGGACAAGAGAGAGGGGAGTAAAAATTTATAGGAAAATGCGGACGTAATTTATGGATAGTTTCTAATTACACGTGTTCACCATCTAATCCTCATTTATCCTAATGATATGCTGGCAAGTTAATGCGTTGTACGCTCTTTAATAAAAAAAAATGCCTGCATCCCTACTAACAACGTTTCATTTAATTTAAGGCTGATTATAATCTATTTAGTTATACACGCAATCTCCAGCAGATGTTAAAATATAATGCTTTTTCTAAGGGGAAAATCCTTTACCAGAAATTCTCGAAAACGTAAGCAGATAGAACCAAACATTTTTGCATTGGAATCCTATTTATTTCTTTTATTAAAGTGAGGCCACGATATATATACAAACTGTTTTCTGTATATCATGCGTATGGTTCAGAATTTTGAAAATCGAATTACTTAATAAAAAAGTTTAAAATTAAACTGTGTCGTTTACATCATCAAGTATTAATTATTCCTTTCGAGATTTATTAGCGTTAAAAAACCGCTTAATTTTTATATTTTAAAACACTTAGAATGCTATTAAAGGTCGAGGGGAGGGGAATAAAAGGAATCGCGTGTCATATCTCAAGTAGAGTAGGACTTAATGTCTTTATTCGTTATTAACATATACAATTTTTTTTATAAAACCCATCTCTACCCTCAAGATTTTGCCATTTTATAATAGTTAAAAATATATTAAAATTTTAATAATAAATAAAATATCATAACAGATGGTGCCACACACGCAGTTTTAAATGTTGTCGGGGAAAGTTAAGCAACTCGCTACTGGATTTTTACGTTTATATTGTTATAAAGTATCAAAATAAAAATTTTACAGACCAAAAAGAAATAATTACATGATTTATTTTTAGAAAACAATGAAACATTGATATACAGCTGAAAAATTATTCTTTTTGAAGGATTATTTATCTTAAATACATTTTTTTTCATCAAACAAAAAGAAGTTGAATTATAAATTTTTTTATAAGTGAAATGTATGAACAATTTTTTTTTGATAGAAGAGCAATTGTTTTCTTGTATTCATGTAGGCCTATTTTAATTGATAACATTGCATATTGTACTGTATTATAAGTACTGTATTTGTTACTAATATAACAATGATAACTTTATTTAATAAATGAAATGAAATTATTAATACTCGATTACGATTTTTAAAATATTATAAAATACCTAATCGTTATATACGAGTTCATTAAGTAAATTGATGGTTCAGTTAAAGGTTAAAATATTAATTTCTTTAGCATGAAAAGAAAAATGGAGTCAAGGACTTTTAAATTAAATACAAATTTTTTTTTTTAATACTCGTTCCTCTGTCAAGGTGACATTATTTATTATAGTACTTACATAGTTTTTTATTATAAATTTATTTTTTAATAACTTATGTTAAATCATAATTCAAAACTGAAAACATTCGGGTAAACAGGAAATTTTCACACCTTTATTACCTTGATTTTTTTTTTTTTTTCCTAAATTATCTTTAAATTCTATACATTATAATTTTACTTTTTAAATTATATATATAGTATAGGAAAATTTTATAATAATGAATATTTTATACGATTCCATTTTAAATTAGAATAGCGATAGCATCCAAGCTATATTGAGAATTTTTTCGTGATGTTGAGTGAACATTTTGATCCTTTTTCTAATACTTTTTTAATATAAATTTTTATTTAAAATATTTTAAATTTATTATTTAATATATATAAATTATTATCTAATAATAATAATAATCTTATAGATAAAATTGTTTACCTTTTCGGCAACGTAACTCAAATCGACAGCCGCATCAACCGCAGAATTTCCTGCTCCCACTACTAAAACTTTTTTATTTTCGTATTGTTTCGGATCTTTAAATTGGTGATTATGGATAATACTACCAGAAAATTTCTCTTGATCTTGAAACTCGATTCTGTTCGGATATCCGTGATGACCCACGCAAACCATAACGGCGTTTACTTNATATATATATTATAAACTATTTTTTTCTATATGATAATTGCTCATTGTTAATGAAAAAGTATTAAAAATTTATAAGTTAATTTTTATGGGCCCTCGACACTTGGGGCCAGGGCTTAAGTGTTATTAGTGTCTATGTAGATCCGCTCCTGGTCACAATCTGCTAAGCTATTAACCGAAAAAAGATCTTAACACTGACTTTCCATTAAATAAAAGTAAATTAATTTGTGACGTAGAGGATAATATACAGAACAGAATTCTTTTTATGAATTTCATTATAGAACGTTGATTTCAAACGTATTCGCCATTTTTTATGGAAGGATAACGTTGGAAATACATTATCAATTTGAAATTCTTATAATATTTTCGGCAACGGAAAACATTAGAAATTGCAAATATTTAACATTAAATTAATACGAAGAACATTCCTGGTTTTTAAATCTTTTTATCAAAAATTATATAAAAAGTAAATAGAACCAAAAAAAAAAAAAAAATCGAACATTTTAAAAATAATATATCGAAAAATTTTTATTAGAATTTTCAAATTTATATTAAATTATATTGTAAACGATGCGATTAAACTTCTCTTTACCAAGAAAACATGGCTAGGAAAAGAGCCGTTGGGTCGCTGATTTGCAAGAAATCGGCAATTGGGGCAAATCTTCTCGTGGCAACGAATTCCTATTTGACTNAATCAATACGAAGAATATTCTTGGATTTTAAATATTTTTATCAAAAATTTATATAAAAAGTAAATGGAACAAAAAATCGAACATTTTAAAAATAATATATCGAAAAATTTTTATTAGAATTTTCAAATTTATATTAAATTATATTGTAAACGATGCGATTAAACTACTCTTTACCAAGAAAACATGGCTAGGAAAAGAGCCGTTGGGTCGCTGATTTGCAAGAAATCGGCAATTGGGGCAAATCTTCTCGTGGCAACGAATTCCTATTTGACTACCGGATTTAACAAATCGTCCTTTTTTTCCTCTTAAGTCTGCAACTGCGGGAGCGTTTTGATTTCGTTCCAGTTTTCTTCCTTCTACGATTCTTTTTCTCGCCCTTCATTGGTTTGATACAAATACAAACTCCCTTCTCACTTCTATCTGACTTCATCATCTTGATGTTGGGAAGATCAACGGGCTCTTCTTCACAAAAATCTTCTTGTTTATGGGATTCCTCACTCATTCTGAAGATATTTTCCAATTCGAACTGTCTAACGCTCTGTTCGCTTCTAGTCCTCTGAGATGATTCTTCGATTACGTAATTTAAATTTTAAGATTCAATAATTGTTGATCAATAAAAAAAGTGTAAAACAATGGGATCGGTGAAATTTCTAAAAATAAAAGATTATCTTTAGATAATCTTTTATTTTATATAAGTACTCTTTCTTAAACCGATTTCGAGTAATTTATATCAGCAGACAAATAAGCAACAAAGATACTATACTTCAGCCAACATTATTTCTTTTATTATTTTCGAACTTCTCCAAAAACTCTCTAAATGCATTTGGCCGTTACAGCCTCATCGGTGGATTATCCAACAACAAGAAACTCGTTCCTTTTTATACAAATAAATCTTTCCCAGCATTCATCAACGTTTAGACCGACATTCTGATATAAACAAATTTACATGTTCAACAATGCAAAAATGCTCTACCATTCGTCTTTTAAACCAATTTTTTATTTTATATAATATTTTTACAGAATTTCTATCAATTTTACAATTATAATTACTACAGTGTCGATACCAAGGCGACTCTTGTCTTTTTTTAGACGAATCGCTGCCTCGTGTTCTTTTAGGCGAATCTCGAGCCTCCGTCCACTTTCTCCAACGTATGATTTCGCTTGCAAACGATCACACGATACTTTGTAAACCACTCCTGAGACGTTAAGCTGATTTTTTACTAGTGAATTTGAACAGAATCAGGAAATAAACTATTTTATTAGTTTTTAATTTTATTCGCATAATCTTCAATTTCATAACAATACACGAATCAAATCATAAGGCAGTGATTTTGCTTAACTTTACCTTTCAATAATCCATTGATTAGTTCATCTGTATCCTTTATACTGTGTGCTGATCTATCAATTGTCTGCAAAAAATTTTTTAAATAGCATTCCAAAGTATATAAAACTGTTTTTTTAAAATCAACTAAATCATATTCGTCAGACAAAGCTATTTCATTTTTCTTTTGCTTTAATTCTTCTCTCGTTAATATAACTAATTGATGCGATTTATCTGCTTTAAGTATAGAAAGATTATTATCATCAAAAAATTTTATTAACCTTTTAGTTTTCATAGTTACAGTCGACCCCCCCCCTATAACACTGTTGATTTTTCCGTTTTATATGAATTCCGTGTTGTACGAGTCACTTAGATTTTACAAATACGTCAGCCATTCACAGCCCGGCACACGTATTTGTAAAATATAAGTGACTCGTACAACATGAAATTCATATAAAACGGAAAAATCGGCAGTGTTATAGGGGGAGTCGACTGTATTTTTATTGCTTTTTTTTTTATCGAGTATAAAACCATTTTTACCTTTTTATATTTTTCCAAATCCTTACTTATATTGGACCGTAACATCGCCTTTTCCTCATTATTTCCAGGTAATTTTTGAATAACATTTTCCATGTCGGTCACTATCGGATATGTATTAGCATATATTGGAAATTCATATTATATCCCCCATATTTAAAAAGTTTTCTATACGTGTAGTGGCCAAGCAGGAAAACAAAATGTCGAATATTATTAATATTATAAAACACCAGAGGTCAAAATATAGTAAAAAATCAGCTTGACGTCGCAGGAGTGGTTTACAAAGTATCATGTGATTGTTTGCAAGCGAAATCATACGTTGGAGAAACTGGACGGAGGCTCGAGATTCGCCTAAAAGAACACGAGGCATCGATTTGTTTATTTAATCGCTCGATGTAACTCACCCTTTTACGTTCCGTTTTTGAATATCGCGGATATTATAGTACGGTGGCCACATCTTACAATTTATACCGTATTTTTTTAAAGTAGAGTACATTTTTAATGTTAAAAATTGTAAAATTTCGTGTATTACATACGAAAATACCATTCTTTGGTCACGCTAGCCAGCTTAAGTACGAATTACATCTGGCAATAAGATTGATAATGGCTATTTAATCAAGCTTTCATAAACTGAAATCTAGTTAGAAAATTCTATTTTTATGATCCTAGCTTAATTAATAGCTTAACAAAATATTTCCACTGTTAAATTTAAATACGAAAGCGAGTATAACATAATACAGTTGTCACATACTTCGTATTACTGTATCCAACTATCCAAAATCATGTAAAATTTAGGGGAGGATCTACGTTTTTCGGGGTCTAGGACTTATTAACATCCAATAGGGCACTTTTTTTTTATCAATACAAATAATAATATAATGTAACTTAAATTATCGTATAGTAAAAGTAGTTAATGAAGTATTAAAATTTTATTATAGTAATTCAATTTTTGTGGGCCCTTGACACTTGGGGCTCAGGGGCTTAAGCTTTATTAATCCCTACGTAGATCCGCCCCTGGGTAAAAGACCGAATAATTGGTCTTTTACAACTGTAACATTAACTTTATCAGTATCGAAAACAAAATCACAAGCAAGGAAATAATTATAATTCTACTGCAAAAGTTTTTCTTATTTTCAACTTTGTAACGAGTTCTGAAGGGAGTCAAATAACGCTCTTCCATAGACAAAATTGCTTTTCTGGCACCCGACCACGAATATGATCCGTATAATCTATATTGATACGGAAGACTTGGCCCTAATAGCAACTTTTTAAAAAGGATAGGATCAGTGTAAAGCAGCTTGAACAAATTAGGTTTGATACCAATTAAAGCCGCCAGTTCGTCTAAATATTCAATTAGAGGAGCATCTATTGTATGTCGTATCGATTCATAAAATGTCTTTTTGAGTTCGTTCCTTTTCTTTATTATATCTTCTTTCATTTCTTTAACAGAAGGTAATTCTATCTTATTAGTTAATACTTCGATAAAATACCTGCATTGCATTTCTCCAACAGGACAGAAACCACCTAGAGCATTTATGCATCCGATTATTCCAAGAGTAGGGTACTTCATATCCGGTGGAAATATATATTTGTATAACTCTACTTCATTATTATCAGTTCTTATACTTTTTAAGAATGGGTATTTTATATTATAGCCGGTAGCCATGATTACTTCGTCCACTTCTACAGATTCTCCATTTTCAAAGATGACACCATTTTCCGTGAACCTTTCTATATTGCCTTTTATTATGATTCTTCCCGATAAAATCCTACTTGGTAAAAAGTCGTTGACTGTAGGAAATTGACTCAGCACTCTATGAGAAGGTGTCAGTTGATATATTTCGTGATTAAACCATTTATTAAGTTTTCTTTCTATAAACCAACAAGTAAAATTGAATGGTAGATATTTAATCATGGCAGCAAATGGACGGCTGATAAAATCGAAGTCGTATGGCTTTCCGCATTCCTCCGTTCTTCTTAAAATCCAGAATCCTCGTCTTGTACTTAAATATGTCTGCAGAGAAAATTAAAATATATATATATATTATTAAATGATTGTTCATTAAAGTCTCTATAAATTCTTAAAATTAAAGATAAAAACTTAACATCCATTGTGTTTACGTAAGAGTACAGAGGAATGTAAATTGTAAATGTTTCAGTTGCAATTTATTACATCATCATCATTAAGGTGGTGAATGAATGACTCATCACCTTGACATAATCAACTTATCAATATTTATGATAACACTAATGATGGTTTTTGAATCGTCCTAAAAAATATATTTTAATTATATGATATAAAAGTTATTTTCAGTCTTTATATCATCTTTCAACTATGTAAATGAAGTAAATACAAAATGAGAAAATTCAAAAGTGTTCAATGGTTTTAGGTGGACACATTCACAAACTGAAACTAATGCGAGTATGTCTTTATTCCGTTGTGAGAGTATCGCACGAAAACACCGTAAAAGAGAGAGAGAGATTATACAGCATTGCGTACGCAGTTTTTATACTTGTTCTTATATTACTTGTTTATAGAAGCAGCGCGCTATCGGTATAAACAATAGAACTGCGTACTATTGTTTTGACCGATCGCCATACTTTCCCTCTGTTATGTAATTAGCCGAGAAAGTAAACGTTTATTATAACAGTCTTGTAGTAATAAAGTGCAAAATTGATGCCAAATTAAGGAAAAAGCGTATATGATTCGAAAAACACTTGAATAAGCTTATATATTTGAACAAATAAACAAAATTTTGATCAATTTAACCACGTACAGTACTTGTATAATCTTAAGTCTATTCAGTTTTATATTGAACATCATTTCGATTTTGTTCACCTCCTTTTCTATAATATCTCCACCCTATTTGCACTAAGATATAGCCTAGACAACTACATTAGTTTATCAAGGTTAAATAATGTAGTTGTGGTCAGACATAAACAGAAAGTAAATTAAGTCAAAATTGTTTGAAATTTGCTTCCGGGAAGAGAGTTGGATATAATATTTTTAATTTGAAGACCTTTATATAGGTTATAACCGGATACGATTATAATTAATTACAAGATAAAATATTTTATCTCCAAGGATATCCTCTCTAAGTCTGATTCTTATAGGTCAAATCTATAGACATTTTCAGCTTTATTCAATATATAATACTTGAGTTAATAATTATTTCATTTCAGTGTTTAAAGGGCTATAAATAAAACGTAACTTCAGTTACTCGTTAAGTGACTGTGTTTGTGATTTGGAATTTATATTTTATTATTTATTTATTTCATTGTTCTCGTTATTACTTTATAATTAAACCTAAAATATCGCAGATCTAATTGTATATAAGAAAGGTAAATTCAAAAGAAAATTTAAATCGTGTGTGGGTAACTCTTGGCACTTGTCACGCCAACCCTCTCCTTAAAAAATAAATATCTAACACTTTTTTAATATATTTTTTCGTGTTTCGTAAAGGATTTTTAGAGTTTATAAAGCGTGTACTTATGTGGATTTAATGGGAACTTGCGTTTTAAATATTTAGAAACGTTATAGAAGAATAAAACTTATACAAAATTAACTAAAGTTTTCATTGATATAATAAATGTTTTGATATAAAACAGATATGTTTTCCCTGTTCTATTAAAGCAAAGTTTAAATTAAAAAAAAAAATGCATACCTTTTGAGCAACGTAACTTAAATCGACGGCATCGTCAGCAGCAGAATTTCCCGATCCCACCACTAAAACTTTTTTATTTTCGTACATCGATAAGTCTTTAAATTCGTGACTGTGGATAATATTACCGCAGAATTTGTTTTGATCACGAAATTCAACTCGATTCGGATATCCTTGATGACCCGTGCATACCATAACTGCATTTACCTCGTCGTTGAACCGATTGCCGTTTTCTTCGTTTAATACCCCGACAATCCATTTTCCACTTTCGTCGTAATCGGTGGAGGGTGTAACCTCCAACACGCGATGCCGAAACTTAACGAAGGGAATCAGGTTGAAATATTCTGCGTATAGCTTCAAATACTGTAACAATTCGGTATGATGCATAAAATTGGGAAGAGAACTCGGAGGTGGAAAGTCGCTGTAAGCCATTAATTCCTTGCTGCTATTGATAATCGTAGACTTGGCAACCGAACCCATACCTTCGATTGCCTTCTCTTTGTAACACCATATTCCTCCGACGTCGGTGTTCCATTCGTAGCACACCACTTCTAAATTGTTTTCTAAACAAGTCTTTATAGCTGCTAATCCACTCGCTCCCGCACCGATTACTGCCACCTTTTTCATTTTTTTTTCCACAGGCAAATGATACTTATTTGTAGAGGAAATACAACCAACAATCTATTACAGATTCCGAATGTAAATCCGAACCTCGTCCTTGGTTCTGTGATTACGCAACCAACTAACTGCGCAGGATTTCTAACGTAAGAAAACAAATGGAAACATTTGTAATATTTTCTTTGTTTTCTAATAAAATATAACATTTAAATTCATTAAAAGGAATCGGCAAATATTAGTAACCTATTTAAATATAATTAGTAATACATCTGAACATCGGAAACAAATTTATATCGTAACGATGTGAATGTGACACAGAAACCTCATTTTTTTACTATGGTATTAGTAATGAATAAATAGGATTTGAAAAGTACATCATTAATATTTTCAACCAGTTTAAACAACTGTGTTTTAAAAATGGTTTCATTCATAATAGAAGTATTTATTCCATCCGAAGGAGCGCACATTCGGCAGGAATATAGGAATGAGTTACGCAGGAACTCTTTAAACGGATGCCGTTGGCGCAGAGTTACGCGGAGGAATAAACGAACACACTCGTAGAGTGGTTGTAGCGACGCCGTGTTAAAAGAAACTCGAATACACGTCCGCCATTTTCTTTTTAGTCAAGAGGTCGTTCCATTTGTATTGTGTAAAGGCAATGAGCTAGTATATTGTAACTCGTTGCGTAAAAGTGTGCAAAAAAAAAGGAAGAGTTTTAACCCCTGACTGAGACTGCCCGAATCAAAATGACCCTACTTAATATTTTTTTTTTTTTTAATTTTGAAAGTAAATAACAAGACATTTCTTTCTTTATTAAAACCCTTTATTTGAACGTTTCTATACAAAATAAAATATTCTGTAGAGATAAGTTAAATGCATTTCTAAACATTCCTAATTTTACTTTCCCGGTTGTTATATACAGTATAAATAAAAAGGGAAAGTATTGGAATCGTGCCAAATTTGACCCTCGAGTTTTTTGTAAATCTCCACATTTTAAGACCTCCTGAACCCTAAAAAAAAAAATTCGGTGTATGTGTATCTTAAGGTCTATAAGAAATGAAATTTGGCATGATAGATTGTGTATAAGGAGCATTGATGCTATTAAATTTTGATGGTTAAAGGGGTGGGAAAATAGAAGGGTGTCATGTTTCATATCTCGAGAGAGGTCGGACTTAATGATGATATTCGTTATTAACATTTACAATTTTTTTTAAAAATAAAACTCATCACTACTCTCGAAATTAAGGTTTTTGCCATTCGATAATACATACATACATACATATAAGAAAGATATCGGCCGTACACAGTGTTTAGCCGGCAGAAAGAGGGTAAGGGAAAAGGGAGGAGAGGAGATACAGTAGAGAAAGGTAGGATCCCTCTAAACGGCATACATAGGGCTACAGACCCTCTGTTTGGCTGCAAGGTCATAGTCCCCCGAAGGGTCTAAAAGAAATCCTGAGTGTATAATAATTGACTGCCGCCACGAATAGCTAAGTGTAGAAGTTAGTGACAAGTGGCTGTTAGTAGGAAGACTTATATCTACTTAATACTAATAAAGCTAAACGCTATCGCGACTATTAATACTACTAACAAGTAAGACAGCGCGAAAAGCAAACGAACACAATGACAAACTAGAGGAGACTACGGACCGACAGAGATAAGCGAGCAAGACCCCAAAAATTATTTATTTGAGGTTGAGGCGCACGTATTTAGCCCAAAACGTGTACGGGTAACGGGTGAGCGCCGCCATCTGGCAGTTCTGGACCGTCGATAATGG
>NW_019384483.1:0-2089 GCF_000671375.1 Centruroides sculpturatus
ATTATAATAATAATTAGTAGACCTACTCATTATCAATAAATCCTTGGACATCGGGATGAATCGAAACCCATTATCATAATTTGACTTTAGATTATTGTAAACGTAAATACATTAAAGTTTTAAGTTAGAAATGTTTCTGGCAGCATTTTGACCATCTTAATCAATTGAATAGTGTTCCATGTCATACTATTAGTTTTATATGAAGTGACATGCAATTATGATCATCTAATTCTACTTTTATGAAAAATAAAATAAAATTTTCGGTTAATATTTAAAAATTCTAACAAATACTATTCCTCAGAGATTACGTACATTAAGGATAAATAAATGGAAATAGTTTTTGTTTCATATTATTTTGTATATATCAGACCTTGCAAAAGTATAGTGCGATGTAATCTATTTTCAGTAGTCAAAAAGCACCAATAGAAAGAATAAAAATATGGTGGTTAGGGTTTCTCAAACGGGATCCCAGGATCCAGGTTGTTTTTTTAACCCGGGAAATATCCCGTGAAATCCCGCAAATTTCTTAAAAATTCACTTTCTTATTTTGTGTTAAGGTTGAGGAAATTTTACAAATAGAAAGTATAATTAACTCATAAACTGTTAGAATATATTTGTATTTATTAATTTTAAACCTACTTATTAAATTTTTTAAAAAAATTTTTGCTCGTTATGGCATGTCACAAATGGTCAATAATCAATACGTAGCTTATTTGTGGCAGGATTCTCAAAATTCTTTACCTGTAATATCTGGAATAATTGTGCTTATGCTGTCTTAATTTTTAATCATGTCCAGTAGATTCGATAACTGCATAACGCCACGTTGTGCAAATTGAGCAAAGATACAAACGGGTACGAAGTCTACAAGTATGAAGTTTATCTTCATAAACCTGACTATTAAAGACAAACGAACTGCCGAATTATTGGGCTATGATGTTTCTATTAAAACAGTCGAGGCAGACAAATCAAGAATACTAGAGAACAAAAGAAGTACTACAATTTCGAAAACGAAATAGAAATCTTTCAGGATACAGGTGAAAAAACGCATAATATTTCTCTTCTCTTAAATGCATTAAACACGATTCCACTCGCATCAATTGAATCGGAAAGGGGGTAACAAGACTTTTCATTACTAAAATAAGAATTAGATTGACTGATTGAAGTATTGACCATCTTTGCTTTTTAAAATCTTATAAAAATTTACAATATTTTGTATTATATTTTATTTAAAAAATGACAATTACCTTCTAAGTTAGAAGTTTAATCTAAGTTCTTTTTTTTTTAATTTTTAACTCAATTCAAAGCATTTTTTGTTGTTGTTGTATGTAGTTTCCAGCAAACTTTAATAAGTTTTTTGTATTTATGACAATTTCTATGTAATTCAAAAGTAATTTTTAACATATATCTTACACATAATTATTAATTAATATGATTTTGGAGGTTACAGAACGTATTAAATTACTTTAAAAAACGAAAAATAATTATATCATTTGATTTCATGATATTTTGTATATCTTAAAAATAATTAATTTTGTGCTCCACTTTTATCCCGGAATCCCGGGACAAGCAAAAGACCGGGAAATGAGAAACCCTAATGGTGGTAGAAGTTTATTAACTAACTGTTATAAAATTACGCTTCAAAACAGTTAGGCCTATATACATTTATTGCACAGTAATTGACATTTCAGGTTTCCTCTTTATGGTAAAGACACTAAGACTTTATCAATCAAAACGCAGCTTTTATATCTCTTATCATAGCAAAAAGTAATTTTATTTCCATTCATTGTCGAAGTCATAAGTTTTGTTTCTCTTTGGCACATTCATTTTGCATATGAATGAAATTGTTTAGGACATAATATATTAATTTAAAAATAACAGCACAATCTGAATATGCCAATTCAAATAAATAGCACGTTCCACTTTTTCGTGTTTCTCTTTGAGTATTTCACGTGTCTTTTCATTGTGCCGAAATCAGAAACAAAGATGACGCATGTACTAGGGTCCATTTTATTTATGTTGAGTTACCGATCCATAGCTATGGTTAAAAGGTATTTCCATGGAAAATATGGAATTCGCATGAAAATTACAC